>NW_027515153.1:0-91725 GCF_048772815.1 Callospermophilus lateralis
CTACTACAAACCATGATGGATTTAGAGTTCCAAATTCATCTATCTATATAAGAGAGAACAAAGTGAAATCTACAAATAAAAACTGCTATTGTAGGCGAACGCTTCAACCTAGAAGAACAAAATTTGGTGAGCCAAGTGGGATTTGTGTACTTGTCATTACCACCACGTATCATCAAGATTGGGTGAAAAAATATTTGCTGGTATTTCGGAAACTCGTTCTTTCTTAGAAGCTAGGCAACCCCTCTCAATGAAAGTGCTTTTCCACAGTCTGTGCCTAGGGATACTTGAAGAGCAAACAAACCATAGAGACAAAACTGCGAACTGCTTTATTTTGTCAAGTTTCAAAGAGCTACTGCAAACCATGTTGGATTGAGAGTTCCAAATTCATCTATCTATATAAGAGAGAACACAGTGAAACCTAAAAATAAAAACTGCTACTGTAAAGGAACACTTCAACCTAGAAGAACAAAATCTGGTGAGCCAAGTGGGATTTGTGTAGTTGTCATTACCACCACGTTTCATTAAGATTGGGTGAAAAAATATTTGCTGGTATTTCGGAAACTCGTAATTTTTTGGAAGCTTGGCAACCCATTTCAATGAAACTGCTTTTCCACAGTCTCTGCATAGGGCTACTTGAAGAGGAAACAAACCATAGAGAAAAAAACTGCGAACTGCTTTATTTTGTCAAGTTTCAAAGAGCTACTGCAAACCATGTTGGATTTAGAGTTCCAAATTCATCTATCTATATATGAGAGAACAGAGTGAAACCTAAATATAAAAACAGTTACTGTAGACGAACGCTTCAACCTAGAAGAACAATATTTGGTGAGCCAAGTGGGATTTGTGTACTGATCATTACCACAAAGTATCATCAAGATTGGGGGAAAAAATATTTGCTGGTATTTCGGAAACTCGTTATTTCTTAAAAGCTTGCCAAACCCTCTCAATGAAAGTGCTTTTCCACAGTCTGTGCCTAGGGCTAGTTGAAGAGGAAACAAACCATAGAGACAAAACTGACAACTGCTTTATTTTGTCAAGTTTCAAAGAGCTACTGCAAATCATGTTGGATTTAGAGTTCCAAATTCATCTATCTATATAGGAGAGAACAGAGTGAAACCTAAAAATAAAACTGCTACTGTAAAGGAACACTTCAACCTAGAAGAAGAAAAATTGGTGAGCCAAGTGGGATTTGTGTACTTGTCATTACCACCACGTCTCATCAAGATTGGGTGAAAAAATATATGCTGGTATTTCGGAAACTCGTAATTTTTTGGAAGCTTGGCAACCCCTTTCAATGAAAGCGCTTTTCCACAGTCTCTGCATAGGGATCCTTGAAGAGGCAACAAACCATAGAGACAAAACTGAGAACTGCTTTAGTTTGTCAAGTTTCAAAGAGCTACTGCAAACCGTGTTGGATTTAGAGTTCCAAATTCATCTATCTATATAATAGAGAACAGAGTAAAACCTAAATATAAAAAGTGATATTTTAGATGAACGCTTCAACCTAGAAGAACAAAATTTGTTGAGCCAAGTGGGTTTTGTGTACTGATCATTACCACCAAGTATCATCAAAATTGGGTGAAAAAATATTTGCTGGTATTTCGAAAACTCGTTCTTTCTTAGAAGCTTGGCAACCCCTCTCAATGAAAATATTTTCCACAGTCTGTGCCTAGGGCTACTTGAAGAGGAAACAAACAATAGAGAACAAACTGAGAAGTCCTTTATTTTGTCAAGATTCAAAGAGCTACTACAAACCGTGTTGGATTTAGAGTTCCAAATTCATCTATCTATATAATAGAGAACAGAGTAAAACCTAAATATAAAAAGTGATATTTTAGATGAACACTTCAACCTAGAAGAACAAAATTTGGTGAGCCAAGTGGGATTTGTGTACTGATCATTACCACCATGTATCATCAAGATTGGGTGAAAAAATATTTGCTGGTATTTCGGATACTCGTTCTTTCTTAGAAGCTTTGCAACCACTCTCAATGAAAGTGCTTTTCCACATTCTGTGCCTAGGGCTACTTGAAGAGGAAACAAACCATAGAGTCAAAACTGGGAACTCCTTTATTTTGTCAAGTTTCAAAGAGCTACTGCAAACCATGTTGGATTTAGAGTTCCAAATTCATCTATCTATATAGCAGAGAACGGAGTGAAACCTAAAAATATAAACTGCTACTGTAAACGAACGCTTCAAACTAGAAGAACAAAATTTGGTGAGTCAAGTGGGATTTGTGTACCGATCATTACTACCATGTATCATCAAGAATGGGTGAAAAAATATTTGCTGGTTTCGGAAATTCGTTATTTCTTGGAAGCTTGGAAACACCTTTCAATGAAAGTGCTTTTCCACATTCTGTGCCTATGGCTACTTGAAGAGGAAACAAACCATAGAGAAAAAACTGAGAACTACTTTTTTGTCAAGTTTCAAAGCGCTACTGCAAACCATGTTGGATTCAGAGTAACATATTAATCTATCTATATAAGAGAGAACAGAGTGAAACCTAAAAATTAAAACTGCTATTGTAAAGGAACGCTTCAACCTAGAAGAACAAAATATGGTCAGCCAAGTGGGATTTGTGTACGTGTCATTACCACCACGTATCATCAAGATTGGGTGAAAAAATATTTGCTGGTATTTCGGATACTCGTAATTTTTTGGAAGCTTGGCAACCCCTTTCAATGAAAGCGCTTTTCGACAGTCTCTGCATTTGGCTACTTGAAGAGGAAACAAACCATAGAGACAAAACTGAGAACTCCTATTTTTTGTCAAGTTTCAAAGAGCTACTACAAACCATGTTGGATTTAGAGTTCCAAATTCATCTATCTATATAAGAGAGAACAAAGTGAATCCTACAAATAAAAACTGCTATTGTAGACGAACGCTTCAAAATAGAAGAACAAAATTTGGTGAGCCAAGTGGGATTTGTGTACTTGTCATTACCACCACGTATCATCAAGATTGGGTGAAAAAATATTTGCTGGTATTTCGGATACTCGTAATTTTTTGGAAGCTTGGCAACCCCTTTCAATGAAAGCGCTTTTCCACAGTCTCTGCATTTGGCTACTTTAAGAGGAAACAAACCATAGAGACAAAACTGAGAACTCCTATTTTTTGTCAAGTTTCAAAGAGCTACTACAAACCATGTTGGATTTAGAGTTCCAAACTCATCTATCTATATAAGAGAGAACAAAGTGAATCCTACAAATAAAAACTGCTATTGTAGATGAACGCTTCAAAATAGAAGAACAAAATTTGGTGAGCCAAGTGGAATTTGTGTACTTGTCATTACCACCACGTATCATCAAGATTGGGTGAAAAAATATTTGCTGGTATTTCGGAAACTCGTTCTTTCTTAGAAGCTTGGCAACCCCTCTCAATGAAAGTGCTTTTTCACAGTCTGTGCCTAGAGATACTTGAAGAGTAAACAAACCATAGAGACAAAACTGCGAACTGCTTTATTGTGTCAAGATTCAAAGAGCTACTGCAAACCATGTTGGATTGAGAGTTCCAAATTCATCTATCTATATAGGAGAGAACAGAGTGAAACCTAAAAATAAAAACTGCTATTGTAGACGAACGCTTCAACCTAGAAGAACAAAATTTGGTGAGACAAGTGGGATGTGTACTTGTAATTACCACCGCGTATCATCAAGATTGGGTGAAAAAATATTTGCTGGTTTTTCGAAAACTAGTTATTTCTTCGAAGCTTGGCAACCCCTCTCAATAAAAGTGCTTTTCCAAAGTCTCTTCCTAGAGCTACTTGAAGAGGAATCACACCATAGAGATGAAACTGAGAACTCCTTTTTTTTGTCAAGTTTCAAAGAGCTACTACAAACCATGTTGGATTTACAGTTCCAAATTCATCTAAGTATATTGGAGAGAACAGTGGGAAACCTAAATATAACATCTGCTACTGTAGACGAACGCATCAACCTAGAAGAAGAAAATTTGGTGAGCCAAGTGGGATTTGTGTACTGATCATTAACACCAAGTATCATCAAGTTTGGGTGAAAAAATATTTGCTGGTATTTTGGAAACACGTTATTTCTTGGAAGCTTGGCAACCCTTCTCAATGAAAGTGCTTTTCCACAGTCTGTGCCTAGGGCTACTTGAAGAGGAAAAAACCATAGAGAAAAAACTGAGAACTACTTTATTTTTTCAAGTTTCAAACAGCTACTACAAACCATGTTGGATTTAGAGTTCCAAATTCATCTATCTATATTGGAGAGAACAGAGTGAAACCTAAAAATAAAAACTGCTACTGTGAAGTAACCCTTCAATCTAGAAGAACAAAATTTGGTCAGCCAAGTGGGATTTGTGTACTTGTCATTACCACCACGTATCATCAAGATTGGGTGAAAAAACATTTGCTGGTATTTCGGAAACTCGTTCTTTCATAGAAGCTCGGCAACCCCTCTCAATGAAAGTGCTTTTCCACAGTCTGTGACCAGGGATACTTGAAGAGCAAACAAACCATAGAGACAAAACTGCGAACTGCTTTATTTTGTCAAGTTTCAAAGAGCTACTGCAAACCATGTTGGATTGAGAGTTCCAAATTCATCTATCTATATAAGAGAGAACAGAGTGAAACCTAAAAATAAAAACTGCTACTGTAAAGGAACACTTCAACCTAGAAGAACAAAATTTGGTGAGCCAAGTGGGATTTGTGTAATTGTCATTACCACCACGTTTCATTAAGATTGGGTCAAAAAATATTTGCTGGTATTTCGGAAAATCGTAATTTTTTGGAAGCTTGGCAACCCATTTCAATGAAACTGCTTTTCCATAGTCTCTGCATAGGGCTACTTGAAGAGGAAACAAACCATAGAGACAAAACTGACAACTGCTTTATTTTGTCAAGTTTCAAAGAGCTACTGCAAATCATGTTGGTTTAGAGTTCCAAATTCATCTATCTATATAGGAGAGAACAGAGTGAAACCTAAATATAAAAACTGCTATTGTAGACGAACGCTTCCACCTAGAAGAACAAAATTTGGTGAGCCAAGTGGGATTTTGGTACTGATCATTACCACCAAGTATCATCAAGATTGGGGTAAAAAATATTTGCTGGTATATTGGAAACTCGTTCTTTCTTAGAAGCTTGGCAACCCCTCTCAATGAAATTGCTTTTCCACAGTCTGTGCCTAGGGCCACTTGAAGAGGAAACAAACCATAGAGACAGAACTGAGAAATCCTTTATTTTTTCAAGTTTCAAAGAGCTACTATAAACCATGTTGGATTTAGAGTTCCAAATTCATCTATCTATATAGGAGAGAACAGAGGGAAACCTAAATATAATAACTGCTACTGTAGTCGAACGCTTCATCCAAGAAGAACAAAATTTGGTGAGCCAAGTGGGATTTGTGTACTGATCATTACCACCAAGTATCATCAAGATTGGGTGAAAAAATATTTGCTGGTATTTCGGAAACTCGTTAATTCTTAGAAGCTTGGCAACCCCTCTCAATGAAAGTGCTTTTCCACAGTCTGTGCCTAGGACTACTTGAAGAGGAAACACACCGTAGAGACGAAACTGAGAACTCCTTTTTTTTGTCAATTTTCAAAGAGCTACTACAAACCATGTTGGATTTAGAGTTCCAAGTAAATCTATCTATATAGGAGAGAAGAGAGTGAAAAATAAATATAAAACTGCTATTGTAGACGAACGATTCCACCTAGAAGAACAAAATTTGGTGAGCCAAGTGGGATTTTGGTACTGATCATTACCACCAAGTATCATCAAGATTGGGTTAAAAAATATTTGCTGGTATATTGGAAACTCGTTCTTTCTTAGAAGCTTGGCAACCCTCTCAATGAAAGTGCTTTTCAACAGTCTGTGCCTAGGGCTACATGAAGAGGAAACAAACCATAGAGACAGAACTGAGAACTCCTTTATTTTACAAAGTTTCAAAGAGCTACTACAAACTATGTTTGATTTAGTGTTCCAAATTCATCTATCTATATAGGAGAGAAAAGAGGGAAACCTAAATATAAATACTGCTGCTGTAGACGAACGCTTCAACCTAGAAGAACAAAATTTGGTGAGCCAAGTGGGATTTGTGTACTGATCATTACCACCAAGTATCATCAAGATTGGGTATAAAAATATTTGCTGGTATTTCGGAAACACGTTATTTCTTAGAAGATTGGCAACCCCTCTCAATGAAATTGCTATTCCACAGTCTGTACCTAGGGCTACTTGAAGAGGAAACACACATAGAGACGAAACTGAGAACTCCTTTTTTTTGTCAAGTTTCAAAGAGCTACTACAAACCATGTTGGATTTAGAGTTCCAAATTCATCTATCTATATAGGAGAGAACAGAGGGAAACCTAAATATTAATACTGCTACTGTAGACGAATGCTTCAACCTAGAAGAACAAAATTTGGTGAGCCAAGCGGGATTTGTGTACTGATCAATACCACCAAGTATCTTCAAGTTTGGGTGAAAAAATATTTGCTGGTATTTCGGAAACTCGTAATTTTTTGGAATTTGGCAACCCATTTCAATGAAACTGCTTTTCCACAGTCTCTGCATAGGGCTACTTGAAGAGGAAACACACCATAGAGACGAAACTGAGAACTCCTTTTTTTGTCAAGTTTCAAAGACCTACTACAAACCATGTGGGATTTAGAGTTCCAAATTCATTTATCTATATAGGAGAGAACAGAGTGAAACCTAAATATAAAAACTGCTATTGTAGAGGAACGATTCAACCTAGAAGAACAAAATTTGGTGAGCCAAGTGGGATTTGTGTACTGATCATTACCGCCAAGTATCATCAAGATTGGGTGAAAAACTATTTGCTGGTATTTCGGAAACTCGTTATTTCTAAGAAGCTTGGCAACCCCTCTCAATGACAGTGCTTTTCCACATTCTGAGCTAGGGCTACTTGAAGAGGAAACACACCATAGAGACGAAACTGAGAACTTCTTTTTTTTGTCAAGTTTCAAAGAGCTACTACAAACCATGTTGGATTTAGAGTTCCAAATTCATCTATCTATATAGGAGAGAACAGTGTGAAACCTAAATATAAAAACTGCTACTCTAGACGAACGCTTCAACCTAGAAGAACAAAATTTGGTGAGCCAAGTGGGATTTGTGTACTGATCATTACCACAAAGTATCATCAAGATTGGGTGAAAAAATAATTGCTGGTATATTGGAAATTCGTTCTTTCTTAGAAGCTTGGCAACCCCTCTCAATGAAAGTGCTTTTCCACAGTCTCTGATTAGGGCTACTTGAAGAGGAAACAAACCATAGAGACAAAACTGAGAACTCCTTTATTTTGTCAATTTTCAAAGAGCTACTACAAACCATGAGGGATTTAGAGTTCCAAATTCATGTATCTATATAGGAGAGAACAGAGGGAATCCTAAATATAAATACTGCTGCAGTAGACGAATGCTTCAACCTAGAAGAACAAAATTTGGTGAGCCAAGTGGGATTTGTGTACTGATCATTACCACCAAGTATCATCAAGATTGGGTGAAAAACTATTTGCTGGTATATTGGAAACTCGTTCTTTCTTAGAAGCTTGGGAACCCCTCTCAATGAAAGTGCTTTTCCACAGTCTGTGCCTAGGGCTACTTGAAGAGGAAACAAACCATAGAGACAAAACTGACAACTCCTTTATTTTGTAAAGTTTCAAAGAGCTACTACAAACCATGTGGGATTTAGTGTTTCAAATTCATCTATCTATATAGGAGAGAACAGAGGGAAACCTAAATATAAATACTGCTGCTGTAGACGAACGCTTCAACCTAGAACAAAATTTGGTGAGCCAAGTGGGATTTGTGTACTGATCATTACCACCAAGTATCATCAAGATTGGGTGAAAAAATAATTGCTGGTATACTGGAAATTCGTTCTTTCTTAGAAGCTTGGCAACCCCTCTCAATGAAAGTGCTTTTCCACAGTCTCTGCATAGGGCTACTTGAAGAGGAAACAAACCATAGAGAAAAAACTGAGAACTCCTTTTTTTTGTCAAGTTTCAAAGAGCTACTATAAACCATGTGGGATTTAGAGTTCAAAATTCATCTATCTATATAGGAGAGAACAGAGTGTATCCTAAATATAAAATCTGCTACTGTAGACGAACGCTTCAACCTAGAAGAACAAAATTTGGTGAGCCAAGTGGGATTTGTGTACTGATCATTACCACCAAGTATCATCAATATTGGTTGAAAAAATATTTGCTGGTATTTCTGAAACTCGTTATTCTTAGAAGCTTGGCAACCCCTCTCAATGAAAGTGCTTTTCCACAGTCTGTGCCTAGGGCTACTTGAAGAGGAAACACACCGTAGAGAAGAAACTGAGAACTCCTTTTTTTTGTCAAGTTTCAAAGAGCTACTACAAACCATGTTGTATTTAGAGTTCCAAGTTCATCTATCTATATAGGAGACAACAGTGGGAAACCTAAATATAAATACTGCTACTGTAGACGGACGCTTCAACCTAGAAGAACAAAATTTGGTGAGCCAAGTGGGATTTGTGTACTGATCATTACCACCAAGTATCATCAACATTGGGTGAAAAAATATTTGCTGGTATTTCGGAAACTCGTTATTTCTTAGAAGCTTGGCAACCCCTCTCAATGAAGGTGCTTTTCCACAGTCTGTGCTAGGGCTACTTGAAGAGGAAACACACCATAGAGACGAAACTGAGATCTCCTTTTTTTTGTCAAGTTTCAAAGAGCTACTACAAACCATGTTGTATTTAGAGTTCCAAGTTCATCTATCTATATATGAGAGAACAGAGGGAAACCTAAATATAAATACTGCTACTGTAGACGAACGCTTCAACCTAGAAGAACAAAATTTGGTGAGCCAAGTGGGATTTGTGTACTGATCATTACCACCAAGTATCATCAACATTGGGTGAAAAAATATTTGCTGGTATTTCGGAAACTAGTTATTTCTTAGAAGATTGGCAACCCCTCTCAATGAAAGTGCTTTTCCACAGTCTGTGCCTAGGGCTACTTGAAGAGGATACAAACCATAGAGACAAAACTGAGAACTCCTTTATTTTTTCAAGTTTTAAACAGCCACTACAAACCATGTTGGATTTAGAGTTCCAAATTCATCTATCTATATAGGACAGAACAGAGTGAAACCTAAAAATAAAAACTGCTACTGTAAAGGAACGCTTCAACCTAGAAGAACAAAATTTGGTGAGCCAAGTGGGATTTGTGTACTGATCATTACCACCATGTATCATCAAGATTGGGTGAAAAACTATTTGCTGGTATATTGGAAACTCTTTCTATCTTAGAAGCTTGGGAACCCCTCTCAATGAAAGTGCTTTTCCACAGTCTGTGCCTAGGGCTACTTGAAGAGGAAACAAACCATAGAGACAAAATTGAGAACTCCTTTATTTTGTAAAGTTTCAAAGAGCTACTACAAACCATGTGGGATTTAGTGTTCCAAATTCATCTATCTATATAGGAGAGAACAGAGGAAATCCTAAATATAAATACTGCTGCTGTAGATGAACGCTTCAACATAGAAGAACAAAATTTGGTGAGCCAAGTGGGATTTCTGTACTGATCATTACCACCAAGTATCATTAAGATTGGGTGAAAAAATATTTGCTGGTATTTCGGAAACTCGTTATTTCTAAGAAGCTTGGCAACCCCTCTCAATGAAAGTGCTTTTCCACAGTCTGTGCCTAGGGCTACTTGAAAAGGAAACACACATAGAGACGAAACTGAGAACTCCATTTTTTTGGTCAAGTTTCAAAGAGCTACTAAAAACCATGTTGGATTTAGAGTTCCAAATTCATCTATCTATATAGGAGAGAACAGAGGGAAACCTAAATATAAATACAGCTACTGTAGACGAACGCTTCAACCTAGAAGAACAAATTTGGTGAGCCAAGTGGGATTGGTGTACTGATCATTACCACCAAGTACCATCAAGATTGGGTGAAAAACTATTTGCTGGTTTTTCGAAAACTCGTTATTTCTTCGAAGCTTGGCAACTCCTCTCAATGAAAGTGCTTTTCCTAAGTCTCTTCCTAGGGCTACTTGAAGAGGAAACAAACCATAGAGATAAAACTGAGAACTCCTTTATTTTGAAGAGTTTCAAAGAGCTACTACAAACCAGTGGGATTTAGAGTTCCAAATTAATCTATCTATATAGGAGAGAACAGAGTGAAATCTAAAAATATAAAATGTTACTGTAGACAAACGCTTCAACCTAGAAGAACACAATTTGGTGAGCCAAGTGGGATTTGTGTACTTGCCATTACCACCACGTATCATCAAGTTTGGGTGAAAAAATATTTGCTGGTATTTCGGAAACTCGTTCTTTCTTAGAAGCTTGGCAACCCCTCTCAATGAAAGTGCTTTTCCAGTCTGTTCCTAGGGCTACTTGAAGAGGAAACAAACCATAGAGACAAAACAGGGAACTGCTTTATTTTGTCAAGTTTCAAGGAGCTACTGCAAACCATGTTAGTTTTAGAGTTCCAAATTCATCTATCTATATAAGAGAGAACAGAGTGAAACCTAAATATAAAAACTGCTATTGTAGAGGAACGCTTCAACCTAGAAGAACAAAATTTGGTGAGCCAAGTGGGATTTGTGTACTGATCATTACCACCAAGTATCATCAAGATTGGGTGAAAAACTATTTGCTGGTATATTGGAAACTCGTTCTTTCTTAGAAGCTTATCAACCCCTCTCAATGAAAGTGCTTTTCCACAGTCTGTGCCTAGGGCTACTTGAAGAGGAAACAAACCATAGAGAAAAAACTGAGAACTTCTTTATTTTGTCAAGTTTCAAAGAGCTACTACAAACCATGTGGGATTTAGAGTTCCAAATTCATCTATCTATATAGGAGAGAACAGAGGGAAACCTAATTATAAATACTGCTGCTGTAGACGAACGCTTCAACCTAGAAGAACAAAATTTGGTGAGCCAAGTGGCATTTGTGTACTGATCATTACCACCAAGTATCATCAAGATTGGGTGAAAAAATATTTGCTGGTATTTCGGAAACTCGTTATTTCTAAGAAGCTTGGCAACCCCTCTCAATGAAAGTGCTTTTCCACAGTCTGTGCCTAGGGCTACTTGAAGAGGAAACACACATAGAGACGAAACTGAGAACTCCTTTTTTTTTTGTCAAGTTTCAAAGAGCTACTACAAACCATGTTGGATTTAGAGTTCCAAATTCATCTATCTATATAGGAGACAACAGAGGGAAACCTAAATATAAATACTGCTACTGTAGACGAACGCTTCCACCTAGAAGAACAAAATTTGGTGAGCCAAGTGGGATTTGTGTACTGATCATTAACACCAAGTATCATCAAGATTGGGTGAAAAAATATTTGCTGGTTTTTCGAAAACTCGTTATTTCTTCGAAGCTTGGCAACCCCTCTCAATGAAAGTGCTTTTCCAAAGTCTCTTCCTAGGGATACTTGAAGAGGAAACACACCATAGAGACGAAACTGAGAACTCCTTTTTTTGTCAAGTTTCAAAGAGCTACTACAAACCATGTTGGATTTACAGTTCCAAATTCATCTAAGTATATTGGAGAGAACAGTGGGAAACCTAAATATAAAAAATGCTACTGTAGACGAACGCTTCAACCTAGAAGAACAAAATTTGGTGAGCCAAGTGGGTTTTGTGTACTGATCATTACCACAAAGTATCATCAAGTTTGGGTGAAAAAATATTTGCTGGTATTTCGGAAACTCGTTATTTCTTAGAAGCTTGGCAACCCTTCTCAATGAAAGTGCTTTTCCACAGTCTGTGCCTAGGGCTACTTGAAGAGGAAACACACCATAGAGACGAAACTGAGATCTCCTTTTTTTTGTCAAGTTTCAAAGAGCTACTACAAACCATGTTGGATTTAGAGTTCCAAATAAATCTATCTTTATAGGAGAGAACAGAGTGAAACCTAAATATAAAAACTGCTATTGTAGATGAACGCTTCAACCTAGAAGAACAAAATTTGGTGAGCCAAGTTGGACTATTGTACTTGTCATTACCACCACGTATCATCAAGATTGGGTGAAAAAATATTTGCTGGTATTTCAGAAACTCGTTATTTCTTAGAAGCTTGGCAACCCCTCTCAATGAAAGTGCTTTTCCACAGTCTGTGCCTAGGGCTACTTGAAGAGGATACAAACCATAGAGACAAAACTGAGAACTCCTTTATTTTTTCAAGTTTTAAACAGCTACTACAAACCATGTTGGATTTAGAGTTCCAAATTCATCTATCTATATAGGACAGAAGAGAGTGAAACCTAAAAATAAAAACTGCTACTGTAAAGGAACGCTTCAACCTAGAAGAACAAAATTTGGTGAGCCAAGTGGGATTTGTGTACTTGCCAATACCACCACGTATCATCAAGATTGGGTGAAAAAATATTTGCTGGTATTTCGGAAACTCCTTCTTTCTTAGAAGCTTGGCAACCCCTCTCAATGAAAGTGCTTTTCCAGTCTGTTCCTAGGGCTACTTAAAGAGGAAACAAACCATAGAGACAAAAGAGAGAACTGCTTTATTTTGTCAAGTTTCAAGGAGCTACTGCAAACCATGTTAGATTTAGAGTTCCAAATTCATCTATCTATATAGGAGAGAACAGAGTGAAACCTAAATATAAAAACTGCTATTGTATACGAACGCTTCAACCTAGAAGAACAAAATTTGGTGAGCCAAGTGGGATTTGTGTACTGATCATTACCACCAAGTATTATCAATATTGGGTGAAAAACTATATGCTGGTATACTGGAAACTCGTTCTTTCTTAGAAGCTTGGGAACCCCTCTCAATGAAAGTGCTTTTCCAAAGTCTGTGCCTAGGGCTACTTGAAGAAGAAACAAACCAAAGAGACAAAACAGAGAACACCTTTATTTTGTAGAGTTTCAAAGAGCTACTACAAACCATGTGGGATTTATTGTTCCAAATTCATATATCTATATAGGAGAGAACAGACGGAAACCTAAATATAAATACTACTGCTATACACGAACGCTTCAACCAATAAGAACAAAATTTGGTGAGCCAAGTGGGATTTGTGTACTGATCATTACCACCACGTATCATCAAGATTGGGTGAAAAAATATTTGCTGGTATTTCAGAAACTCGTTTTTTCTTAGAAGCTTGGCAACCCCTCTCAATGAAAGTGGTTTTCCACAGTCTGTGCCTAGGGCTACTTGAAGAGGAAACACACATAGAGACGAAACTGAGAACTCCTTTTTTTTGTCAAGTTTCAAAGAGCTACTACAAACCATGTTGGATTTAGAGTTCCAAATTCATCTATCTATATAGGAGAGAACAGAGGGAAACCTAAATATAAATACTGCTACTGTAGACGAACCCTTAAACCTAGAAGAACAAAATTTGGTGAGCCAAGTGGGATTTGTGTACTGATCATTACCACCAAGTATCATCAAGATTGGGTGAAAAAATATTTGCTGGTTTTTGGAAAACTCGTTATTTCTTCGAAGCTTGGCAACCCCTCTCAATGAAAGTGCTTTTCCAAAGTCTCTTCCTAGGGCTACTTGAAGAGGAAACAAACCATAGAGACGAAACTGAGAACTCCTTTTTTTGTCAAGTTTCAAAGAGCTACTACAAACCATGTTGGATTTACAGTTCCAAATTCATCTAAGTATATTGGAGAGAACAGTGGGAAACCTAAATATACAAACTGCTACTGTAGACGAACGTTTCAACCTAGAAGAACAAAATTTGGTGAGCCAAGTGGGATTTGTGTACTGATCATTACCACCTAGTATCATCAAGTTTGGGTGAAAAAATATTTGCTGGTATTTCGGAAACTCGTAATTTTTTGGAATTTGGCAACCCATTTCAATGAAACTGCTTTTCCACAGTCTCTGCATAGGGCTACTTGAAGAGGAAACACACCATAGAGACGAAACTGAGAACTCCTTTTTTTGTCAAGTTTCAAAGAGCTACTACAAACCATGTTGAATTTAGAGTTCCAAATTCAACTATCTATATAGGAGAGAACAGAGGGAAACCTAAATATAAATACTCCTACTGTAGACGAACGCTTCAACCTAGAAGAACAAAATTTGGTGAGCCAACTGGGATTTGTGTACTGATCATTACCACCAAGTATCATCAACATTGGGTGAAAAAATATTTGCTGGTATTTCAGAAACTCGTTATTTCTTGGAATCTTGGCAACCCCTCTCAATGAAAGTGCTTTTCCACATTCTGAGCTAGGGATAATTGAAGAGGAAACAAACCATAGAGACAAAACTGGGTACTCCTTTTTTTTTCAAGTTTCAAAGAGCTACTACAAACCATGTTGGATTTAGAGTTCCAAATTCATCTATCTATATAGGAGAGAACAGAGTGAAACCTAAAAATGAAAACTGCTATTGTAAAGGAACGCTTCAACCTAGAAGAACAAAATTTGGTGAGCCACGTGGGATTTGTGTACTTGTCGTTACCACCACATATCATCAAGATTGGGTGAAAAAATATTTGCTGGTATTTCGGAAACTCGTTATTCCTAGAAGCTTGGCAACCCCTCTCAATGAAAGTGGTTTCCCACAGTCTATGCCTAAGGCTACTTGAAGAGGAATCAAACCATAGAGAGAAAACTGAGAACTGCTTTATTTTGTCAAGTTTCAAAGAGGTACTGCAAACCATGTTGGATTTTGAGTTCCAAATTCATCTATCTATATAATACAGAACACAGTGAAACCTAAATATAAAAACTGATATTATAGACGAACGCTTAAACCTAGAAGAACAAAATTTGGTGAGCCAAGTGGGATTTGTGTACTGATCATAACCACCACGTATCATCAAGATTGGGTGAAAAAATATTTGTTGGTATTTCTGAAACTCGTTAATTCTTAGAAGCTTGCAACCCCTCTCAATGAAAGTGCTTTTCCACAGTTTGTGAATAGGGCTACTTGAAGAGGAAACAAACCATAGAGAAAAAACTGAGAACTCCTTTATTATGTCAAGTTTCAAAGAGCTACTACAAACCATGTTGGATTTAGAGTTCAAAATTCATCTATCTATATAGGAGAGAACAGAGGGAAACCTAAATATAAATACTGCTACTGTAGACGAACCCTTAAACCTAGAAGAACAAAATTTGGTGAGCCAAGTGGGATTTGTGTACTGATCATTACCACCAAGTATCATCAAGATTGGGTGAAAAAATATTTGCTCATATTTCGGACTCGTTATTTCTTAGAAGCTTGGCAACCACTCTCAATGAAATTGCTTTTCCACAGTCTGTGCCTTGGGCTATTTGAAGAGGAAACAAACCATTAAGACAAAACAGAGAATTCCTTTATTTTTTCAGGTTTCAAAGAGGTACTACAAACCATGTTGGATTTAGAGTTCCAAATTCATCTATCTATATAGGAGAGAACAGAGTGAAACCAGCATATAAAAAATACTACTGTAGACGAACGCTTCTACCTAGAAGAACACAATATGGTGAACCAAGTGGGTTGTGTGTACTGATCATTACCACCACGTATAATCAAGATTGGGTGAGAAAATATTTGGTGGTATTTCGGAAACTCGTTATTTCTTAGAAGCTTGGCAACTTCCTCAATGGAAGTGCTTTTACAACTATCTGTGCCTAGGAATACTTTAAGAGGAAACAAACCATAGAGACAAAACGAGAACTTCTTTTTTGTCAAGTGTCAAAGACCTATTACAAACCATGTTGGTTTTAGAGTGCCAAATTCATCTATCTATATAGGAGAGAACAGAGGGAAACCTAAATATAAAAACTGCTGCTGTAGACGAACGCTTCAACCTAGAAGAACAAAATTTGGTGAGCCTTGTGATTTTTGTGTAGTGATCATTACCACCAAGTATCATCAAGATTGGGTAAAAAAATATTTGCTGGTATTTCGGAAACTCGTTATTTCTTAGAAGCTTGGAAATCCCTCTCAATGAAAATGCTTTTCCACATCAGTGAATAGGGCTACTTGAAGAGGAAACAAACCATATAGACAAAACTGAGAACTCCTTTATTATGTCAAGTTTCAAATTGCTACTACAAACCATGTTGGATTTAGAGTTCCAAATTCATCTATCTATATAGGAGAGAGCAGAGTGAAACCTAAATATAAAAACTGCTACTGTAGACGAACACTGCAACCTAGAAGATCAAAATTTGGTGAGCCAAGTGGGTTTTGTGTTCTTGTCATTACCACCAAGTATCATCAAGTTTGGGTGAAAAAATATATGCTGGTATTTAGGAAACTGGTTATTTCTTAGAAGCTTGGCAACCAATCTCAATGAAAGTGCTTTTCCACAGTCTGTGCCTAGGGCTACATGAAGAGGAACCAAACCATAGAGACAAAACTGAGAACTCCTTTATTTTGTCAAGTTTCAAAGAGCTACTACAAACCATGTTGGATTTAGAGTTCCAAATTCATCTATCTATATAGGAGAGAACAGAGTGAAACCTAAATATAAAAACTGCTACTCCAGACGAACGCTTCAACCTAGAAGAACAAAACTTGGTGAGCCAAGTGCGAAATGTGTACTGATCATTACCACCAAGTATCATCAAGATTGGGTGAAAAAATATTTGCTGGTAATTCAGAAACTCGTTATTTCTTAAAAGCTTGGAAACCTTTTACCATGAAAGTGCTTTTCCACAGTCTGTCCCTAGGGCTACTTGAAGAGGAAACAAACCATAGAGACAAAACTGAGAACTCCTTTATTTTTTCAAGTTTTAAAGAGCTACTACAAACCATGTTGGATTTAGAGTTCCAAATTCATCTATCTTTATAGGAGAGAACAGAGTTAAACCTAAAAATAAGAACTTCTACTGTAAAGGAACGCTTCAACATAGAAGAACAAAATTTGGTGAGCCAAGTGGGATTTGTGTCCTTGTCATTAGCACCACGTTTCATCAAGATTGGGTGAAAAAATATTTGCTGGTATTTCGGAAACTCGTTATTTCTTTAAAGCTTGGCAAGCCCTTTCAATGAAAGTGTTTTTCCACAGTCCCTGCTTAGGGCTACTTGAAGAGGAAACAAACCATAGAGACAAAACTGAGAACTCATGTTTTTTTTGTCAAGTTTCAAAGAGCTACTGCAAACCATGTTGGATTTAGTGTTCCAAATTCTTCTATCTATATAGGAGAGAACAGAGGGAAACCTAAATATAAAGACTGCTACTGTAGACGAACGCTTCAACCTAGAAGAACAAAATTTGGTGAGCCAAGTTGGATTTGTGTACTGATCATTACCTCCAAGTATCATCAAGATTGGGTCAAAAAATATTTGCTGGTATTTTGGAAACTCGTTATTTCTTGGAAGCTTGGCAACCCCTTTCAATGAAAGTGCTTTTCCACAGTCTGTGCATAGGGCTACTTGAAGAGGAAACAAACCATAGAGACAAAACTGGGAACTCCTTTTTTTTTCAAGTTTCAAAGAGCTACTACAAACCATGTTGGATTTAGAGTTCCAAATTCATCTATCTATATAGGAGAGAACAGAGTGAAACCTAAAAATGAAAACTGCTACTGTAAAGGAACGCTTCAACCTAGAAGAACAAAATTTGGTGAGCCACGTGGGATTTGTGTACTTGTCGTTACCAGCACGTATCATCAAGATTGGGTGATGAAATATTTGCTGGTATTTCAGAAACTCGTTATTTCTTAGAAGCTTGGCAACTTACTCAATGAAAGTGCTTTTCCACTATCTGAGCCTAGGGCTACTTGAAGAGGAAACAAACCATAGAGACAAAACGAGAACTTCTTTTTGGTCAAGTTTCAAAGAGCTACTACAAAAAATGTTGTATTTAGACTTCCAAATTCATCTATCTATATAGGAGAGAACAGAGGAAAACCTAAATATAAAAACTGCTGCTGTAGACGAAAGCTTCAACCTAGAAGAAAAAAATTGTGAGCCAAGTGGGATTTCTGTACTGATCATTACCACCAAGTATCATCAAGATTGTGGGAAAAAATATTTGCTGGTATTTCGGAAACTCGTTATTTCTTAAAAGCTTGCCAACCCCTGTCAATGAAAGTGCTTGTCCACAGTCTGTGAATAGGGCTTCATGAAGAGGATACAAACCATAGAGACAAAACTGAGAATACCTTTATTTTTTCAAGTTTCAAGGAGATACTACAAAACATGTTGGATTTAGAGTTCCAAATTCATCTATCTATATAGGAGAGAACAGAGTGAAACCTACATATAAAAAATGCTACTGTAGACGAACGCTTCAACCTAGAAGAACACAATTTGGTGAGCCAAGTGGGACTTGTGTACTGATCATTACCACCACTTATAATCAGGTTGGGTGAAAAAATATTTGCTGGTATTTCGGAAACTCGTTATTTCTTAAAAGCTTGGCAACCCCTTACCATGAAAGTGCTTTTCCACAGTCTGTCCCTAGGGCTACTTGAAGAGGAAACAAACCATAGAGACAAAACTGAGAACTCCTTTATTTTTTCAAGTTTGAAAGAGCTACTACAAACCATGTTGGATTTAGAGTTCCAAATTCATCTATCTTTATAGGAGAGAACAGAGTTTAACCTAAAAATAAAAACTTCTACTCTAAAGGAACGCTTCAACATAGAAGAACAAAATTTGGTGAGCCAAGTGGGATTTTTGTACTTGTCATTAGCACCACGTTTCATCAAGATTGGGTGAAAAAATATTTGCTGGTATTTCGGAAACTCGTTATTTCTTGAAAGCTTGGCAAGCTCTTTCAATGAAAGTGTTTTTCCACAGTCCCTGCTTAGGGCTACTTGAAGAGGAAACAAACCATAGAGACAAAACTGAGAACTCATGTTTTTTTGTCAAGTTTCAAAGAGCTACTGCAAACCATGTTGGATTTAGTGTTCCAAATTCTTCTATCTATATAGGAGAGAACAGAGGGAAACCTAAATATAAAGACTGCTACTGTAGACGAACGCTTCAACCTAGAAGAACAAAATTTGGTGAGCCAAGTTGGATTTGTGTACTGATCATTACCACCAAGTATCATCAAGATTGGGTCAAAAAATATTTGCTGGTATTTTGGAAACTCGTTATTTCTTGGAAGCTTGGCAACCCCTTTCAATGAAAGTGCTTTTCCACAGTCTGTGCATAGGGCTACTTGAAGAGGAAACAAACCATAGAGACAAAACTGGGAACTCCTTTTTTTTTCAAGTTTCAAAGAGCTACTACAAACCATGTTGGATTTAGAGTTCCAAATTCATCTATCTATATAGGAGAGAACAGAGTGAAACCTAAAAATGAAAACTGCTACTGTAAAGGAACGCTTCAACCTAGAAGAACAAAATTTGGTGAGCCACGTGGGATTTGTGTACTTGTCGTTACCAGCACGTATCATCAAGATTGGGTGATGAAATATTTGCTGGTATTTCAGAAACTCGTTATTTCTTAGAAGCTTGGCAACTTACTCAATGAAAGTGCTTTTCCACTATCTGAGCCTAGGGCTACTTGAAGAGGAAACAAACCATAGAGACAAAACGAGAACTTCTTTTTGGTCAAGTTTCAAAGAGCTACTACAAAAAATGTTGTATTTAGACTTCCAAATTCATCTATCTATATAGGAGAGAACAGAGGAAAACCTAAATATAAAAACTGCTGCTGTAGACGAAAGCTTCAACCTAGAAGAAAAAAATTGTGAGCCAAGTGGGATTTCTGTACTGATCATTACCACCAAGTATCATCAAGATTGTGGGAAAAAATATTTGCTGGTATTTCGGAAACTCGTTATTTCTTAAAAGCTTGCCAACCCCTGTCAATGAAAGTGCTTGTCCACAGTCTGTGAATAGGGCTTCATGAAGAGGATACAAACCACAGAGACAAAACTGAGAATACCTTTATTTTTTCAAGTTTCAAGGAGCTACTACAAACCATGTTGGATTTAGAGTTCCAAATTCATCTATCTATATAGGAGAGAACAAAGTGAAACCTACATATAAAAAATGCTACTGTAGACGAACGCTTCAACCTAGAAGAACACAATTTGGTGAGCCAAGTGGGACTTGTGTACTGATCATTACCACCACGTATAATCAGGTTGGGTGAAAAAATATTTGCTGGTATCCGGAAACTCGTTATTTCTTAGAAGCTTGGCAAATTCCTCAATGAACGTGCTTTTCCACAGTCTGTGAATAAGGCTACTTGAAGAGGAAACAAACCATAGAGACAAAGCTGAGAACACATTTTTTTGTCAAGTTTCAAAGAACTACTACAAACCTTGTTGGATTTAGAGTTCTAAATTCATCTATCTATATAGGAGAGAACAGAGTGAAACCTAAATATAAAAACTGCTGCTCTAGACGAATGCTTCAACCTAGAAGAACAAAATTTGGTGAGCCAAGTGGGATTTGTGTACTGTTCATTACCACCAAGTATCATCAAGATTGGGTGAAAAAATATTTGCTGGTATTTCTAAAACTCGTAATTTAATGGAAGCTTGGCAACCCCTTTTAATGAAAGTACTTTACCACAGTCTGTGCCTAGGGCTACTTGAAGAGGAAACAAACCATAGAGACCAAACTGAGAACTCATTTATTTTGTCAAGTTTCAAAGAGCTACTGCAAACCATGTTGGATTTTGAGTTCCAAATTCATCTATCTATATAGGAGAGAACAGAGCGAAACCTAAAAATAAAAACTGCTACTGTAAAGGAACACGTCAACCTAGAAGAACAAAATTTGCTGAACCAAGTGGGATTTGTGTACTGATCATTACCACCAAGTATCATCAAGTTTGGGTCAGAAAATATTTGCTGGTATTTCGGAAACTCGTTTTTTCTTGCAAGCTTGGCAACCCCTTTTAATGAAAGTGCTTTTCCACAGTCTCTGCTTAGGGCTATTTGAAGAGGAAACAAACCATAGAGACAAAATTGAGAACTCCTTTATTTTGTAAAGTTTCAAAGAGCTACTACAAAGCATGTTGGATTTAGAGTTCCAAATTCATCTATCTATATAGAAGAGTACAGAGTGGAACCTAAATATAAAAACTGCTACTCTAGACGAACGCTTCAACCTAGAAGAACAAAATTTGGTGAGCCAAGTGGGATATGTGTACTGATCATTACCACCAAGTATCATCAAGATTGGGTGAGAAAATATGTGCTGGTATTTCGGAAACTCGTTATTTCTTGAAAGCTTGGCAAGCCCTTTCAATGAGAGTGCTTTTCCACAGTCCCTGCTTAGGGCTACTTGAAGAGGAAACAAACCATAGAGACAAAACTGAGAACTCCTTTTTTTTGTCAAGTTGCAAAGAGCTACTGCAAACCATGTTGGATTTAGTGTTCCAAATTCTTCTATCTATATAGGAGAGAACAGAGGGAAACCTAAATATAAAGACTGCTACTGTAGAAGAACGCTTCAATCTAGAAGAACAAAATTTGGTGAGCCAAGTGGGATATGTGTACTGATCATTACCACCAAGTATCATCAAGATTGGGTGAGAAAATATGTGCTGGTATTTCGGAAACTCGTTATTTCTTAGAAGCTTGGCAAGTTCCTCAATGAACGTGCTTTTCCACAGTCTGTGAATAAGGCTACTTGAAGAGGAAACAAACCATAGAGACAAAGCTGAGAAACCCTTTTTTTTCAAGTTTCAAAGAACTACTACAAACCTTGTTGGATTTAGAGTTCTAAATTCATCTATCTATATAGGAGAGAACAGAGTGAAACCTAAATATAAAAACTGCTGCTCTAGACGAATGCTTCAACCTAGAAGAACAAAATTTTGTGAGCCAAGTGGGATTTGTGTACTGTTCATTACCACAAAGTATCATCAAGATTGGGTGAAAAAATATTTGCTGGTATTTCTAAAACTCGTAATTTAATGGAAGCTTGGCAACCCCTTTTAATGAAAGTGCTTTACCACAGTCTGTGCCTAGGGCTACTTGAAGAGGAAACAAACCATAAAGACCAAACTGAGAACTCATTTATTTTGTCAAGTTTCAAAGAGCTACTGCAAACCATGTTGGATTTTGAGTTCCAAATTCATCTATCTATATAGGAGAGAACAGAGCGAAACCTAAAAATAAAAACTGCTACTGTAAAGGAACGCGTCAACCTAGAAGAACAAAATTTGCTGAGCCAAGTGGGATTTGTGTACTGATCATTACCACCAAGTATCATCAAGTTTGGGTCAGAAAATATTTGCTGGTATTTCGGAAACTCGTTATTTCTTGGAAGCTTCGCAAGCCCTTTCAATGAAAGTGCTTTTCCACAGTCTCTGCTTAGGGATACTTGAAGAGGAAACAAACCATAGAGACAAAACTGAGAACTCCTTTTTTTTTTGTCAAGTTTCAAAGAGCTACTGCAAACCATGTTGTATTTAGTGTTCCAAATTTTTCTATCTATATAGGAGAGAACAGAGGGAAACCTAAATATAAAAACTGCTACTGTAGACGAACGCTTCAACCTAGAAGAACAAAATTTGGTGAGCCAAGTGGATTTGTGTTCTGATCATTACCAGGAAGTATCATCAAGATTGGGTGAGAAAATATTTGCTGGTATTTCGGAAACATGTTGTATCTTAGAAGCTTCACTACCCCTCTCAATGAAAGTGCTTTTCCACAGTCTGTGCCTACGGCTACTTGAAGAGGAAACAAACCATAGAGACAAAACTGAGGACTCCTTTATTTTTTCACGTTCCAAAGAGCTACTACAAACCATGTTGGATTTAAAGTTCCAAATTCATCTATCTATATAGGAGATAACAGAGGGAAACCTAAAAATAAAAACTGCTATTGTAAAAGATCGCTTCAACCTAGAAGAACAAAATTTGCTGAGCCAAGTGGGTTTTGTGTACTTGTCATTACCACCACGTATTATCAAGATTGGGTGAAAAAATATTTGGTAGTATTTCTGAAACTCGTAATTCCTTTGAACCTTGGCAAGCCCTTTCAATGAAAGTGCTTTTCCACAGTCTCTGCTTAGGGCTACTTGAAGAGGAAATAAACCATAGAGACAAAACTGAGAACTCCTATTTTGTCAAGTTTCAAAGAGCTACTGCAAACCAAGTTGGATTTAGAGTTCCAAATTCATCTATCTATATAGGAGAGAATAAAGTGAAACCTAAATATAAAAAATGCTATTGTAGACGAACGCTTCAAACTAGAAGTACAAAGTTTGGGGAGCCAAGTGGGATTTGTGTACTGATCATTACCACCAAGTATCATCAAGATTGGGTGAAAAAATATTTGCTGGTAGTTCGGAAACACGTTATTTCTTGGAAGCTTGGCAAACCCTTTCAATGAAAGTGCTTTTCCACAGTCTGTGCCTAGGGCTACTTGAAGAGGAACCACACCATAGAGACAAACCTGAGAAGACATTTATTTTGTAAAGTTTCAAAGAGCTACTGCAAACCATGTTGGATTTAGTGTTCCAAATTCATCTATCTATATAGGAGAGAACAGAGGGAAACCTAAATATAAAAACTGCTACTGTAGACGAACGCTTCAACCTAGAAGAACAAAATTTGGTGAGCTACGTGGGATTTGTGTACTGATCATTACCACCAAGTATCATCAAGATTGGGTGAAAAAATATTTGCTGGTATTTCGGAAACTCGTTATTTCTTGAAAGCTTGGCAAGCCCTTTCAATGAAATTGCTTTTCCACAGTCCCTGCTTAGGGCTACTTGAAGAGGAAACAAACCATAGAGACAAAACTGAGAACTCCTTTTTTTTTGTCAAGTTGCAAAGAGCTACTGCAAACCATGTTGGATTTAGTGTTCCAAATTCTTCTATCTATATAGGAGAGAACAGAGGGAAACCTAAATATAAAGACTGCTACTGTAGACGAACGCTTCAACCTAGAAGAACAAAATCTGGTGAGCCAAGTGGGATTTGTGTACTGATCATTACCACCAAGTATCATCAAGATTGGGTCAAAAAATATTTGCTGGTATTTTGGAAACTCGTTATTTTTTGGAAGCTTGGCAACCCCTTTCAATGAAAGTGCTTTTCCACAGTCTCTGCTTAGGGCTACTTGAAGAGAAAACAAACCATAGAGACAAAACTGAGAACTCCTTTTTTTTGTAAAGTTTCAAAGTGCTACTACAAACCATGTTGGATTTAGTGTTCCAAATTCATCTATCTATATAGAAGAGTACAGATTGGAACCTAAATATAAAAACTGCTACTGTAAACGAACGCTTCAACCTAGAAGAACAAAATTTGGTGAGCCAAGTGGGATTTGTGTACTGATCATTACCACCAAGTATCATCAAGATTGGGTGAAAAAATATTTGCTGGTATTTCGGAAACTCGTTATTTCTTGCAAGCTTGGCAACCCGTTTTAATGAAAGTGCTTTTCCTCAGTCTCTGCTTAGGGCTATTTGAAGAGGAAACAAACCATAGAGACAAAACAGAGAACTCATTTATTTTGTAAAGTTTCAAGGAGCTACTACAAACCATGTTGGATTTAGAGTTCCAAATTCATCTATCTATATAGAAGAGTACAGAGTGGAACCTAAATATAGAAACTGCTACTCTAGACGAACGCTTCAACCTAGAAGATCAAAATTTGGTGAGCCAAGTGGGTTTTGTGTTCTTGTCATTACCACCAAGTATCATCAAGTTTGGGTGAAAAAATATATGCTGGTATTTAGGAAACTGGTTATTTCTTAGAAGCTTGGCAACCAATCTCAATGAAAGTGCTTTTCCACAGTCTGTGCCTAGGGCTACATGAAGAGGAACCAAACCATAGAGACAAAACTGAGAACTCCTTTATTTTGTCAAGTTTCAAAGAGCTAGTACAAACCATGTTGGATTTAGAGTTCCAAATTCATCTATCTATATAGGAGAGAACAGAGTGAAACCTAAATATAAAAACTGCTACTCCAGACGAACGCTTCAACCTAGAAGAACAAAACTTGGTGAGCTAAGTGCGAAATGTGTACTGATCATTACCACCAAGTATCATCAAGATTGGGTGAAAAAATATTTGCTGGTATTTCGGAAACTCGTTATTTCTTAAAAGCTTGGCAACCCCTTTCCCTGAAAGTGCTTTTCCACAGTCTGTCCCTAGGGCTACTTGAAGAGGAAACAACCATAGAGACAAAACTGAGAACTCCTTTATTTTTTCAAGTTTTAAAGAGCTACTACAAACCATGTGGGATTTAGAGTTCCAAATTCATCTATCTTTATAGGAGAGAACAGAGTTAAACCTAAAAATAAAAACTTCTACTCTAAAGGAACGCTTCAACATAGAAGAACAAAATTTGGTGAGCCAAGTGGGATTTGTGTACTTGTCATTAGCACCACGTTTCATCAAGATTGGGTGAAAAAATATTTGCTGGTATTTGGGAAACTCGTTATTTCTTGGAAGCTTGGCAACCCCTTTCAATGAAAGTGCTTTTCCACAGTCTCTGCTTAGGGCTACTTGAAGAGGAAACAAACCATAGAGACAAAACTGAGAACTCATGTTTTTTTGTAAAGTTTCAAAGTGCTACTACAAACCATGTTGGATTTAGTGTTCCAAATTCATCTATCTATATAGAAGAGTACAGAGTGGAACCTAAATATAAAAACTGCTATTGTAAACGAACGCTTCTAACTAGAAAAAAAAAATTTGGTGAGCCAAGTGGGATTTGTGGACTGATCATTTCCACCAAGTATCACCAAGATTGGGTCAAAAAATATTTGCTGGTATTTTGGAAACTAGTTATTTCTTAAAAGCTTGCCAACCCCTCTCAATTAAAGTGCTTTTCCACAGTCTGTGCTTAGGTCTACTTGAAGAGGAAACAAACCATAGAGACAAAACTGAGAACTCCTTTATTTTTTCAAGTTTCAAAGAGCTACTACAAACCATGTTGGATTTCAAGTTCCAAATTCATCTATCTATATAGGAGAGAAGAGAGTGAAACCTAAAAATGAAAACTGCTACTGTAAAGGAACGCTTCAACCTAGAACAACAAAATTTTTGAGCCAAGTGGGATTTGTGTACTTGTCATTACCACCACGTATCATCAAGATTGGGTGAAAAAATATTTGCTGGTGTTTCGGAAACTCGTTATTTCTTGGAAGCTTGGCAACCCCTCTCAATGAAAGTGCTTTTCTACAGACTGTGCCTAGGGCTACTTGAAGAGGAAAGAAACCATAGAGAAAAAACAGAGAACTTCTTTTTTTTGTCAATTTTCAAAGTGCTACTACAAACCATGTTGGATTAAGAGTTCCAAATTCATCTATCTATATAGGAGAGAACAGAGGGAAACCTAAATATAAAAACTGCTATTGTATCGAACGCTTCAACCTAGAAGAACAAAATTTGGTGAGCCAAGTGTGATTTGTGTACTGATCATTACCACAATGTATCATCAAGATTGGGTGAAAAAATATTTGCTGGTATTTCGGAAACTCGTAATGTCTTGGAAGCTTGGCAACCCCTTTTAATGAAAGTGCTTTACCACAGTCTGTGCCTAGGGCTACTTGAAGAGGAAACAAACCATAGAGACAAAACTGAGAACTCATTTATTTTGTCAAGTTTCAAAGAGCTACTGCATACCATGTTGGATTTAGTGTTCCAAATTCTTCTATCTATATAGGAGAGAACAGAGGGAAACCTAAATATAAAGACTGCTACTGTAGACGAACGCTTCAACCTAGAAGAACAAAATTTGGTGAGCCAAGTGGGATTTGTGTACTGATCATTATCACGAATTATCACCAAGATTGGGTGAAAAAATATTTGCTGGTATTTCGGAAACTTGTTGTATTTTAGAAGCTTGGCTACCCCTCTCAATGAAAGTGCTTCTCCACAGTCTGTGCCTAGGGCTACTTGAAAAGGAACCAAACCATAGAGACAAAACTGAGAACTCCTGTATTTTTTCAAGTTTTAAAGAGCTACTACAAACCATGTTGGATTTAGAGTTCCAAATTCATCTATCTTTATAGGAGAGAACAGAGTTAAACCTAAAAACAAAAACTTCTACTGTAAAGGAACGCTTCAACCTAGAAGAGCAAAATTTGGTGAGCCAAGTGGGATTTGTGTACTTGTCATTACCACCACGTTTCATAAAGATTGGGTGAAAAAATATTTGCTGTTATTTCGGAAACTCGTTATTTCTTGGAAGCTTGGCAACCCCTCTCAATGAAAGTGCTTTTCTACAGACTGTGCCTAGGGCTACTTGAAGAGGGAACAAATCATAGAGACAAAACTAAAAACTGCTTTATTTTGTCACGTTTCAAAGAGCTACTGCAAACCATGTTGGATTTTGAGTTCCAAATTCATCTATCTATATTGGAGAGAACAGAGTGAAACCTAAAAATAAAAACTGCTACTGTAAAGGAACGCTTCAACCTAGAAGAACAAAATTTGGTGAGCCAAGTGGGATTTGTGTACTGATCATTAAGAAGAAGTATCATCAAGATTGGGTGAAAAAATATTTGCTGGTATTCGGAAACTCGTTGTATCATAGAAAGTTGGCTACCTCTCTCAAATTAAGTCCTTTTCCAGAGTCTGTGCCTAGGGCTACTTGAAGAGGAAACAAACCATAGAGACAAAACTGAGAACTCCTTTTTTTTTTCAAGTTCCAAAGAGCTACTACAAACCATGTTGTATTTAGAGTTCCAAATTCATCTATCTATATAGGAGAGAACAGAGTGAAACCTAAAAATAAAAACTGCTATTGTAAAGGAACGCTTCAACCTAGTAGAACAAAATTTGGTGAGCCAAGTGGGTTTTGTGTACTTGTCATTTCCACCACGTATTATCACGATTGGGTGAAAAAATATTTGCTGGTATTTCGGAAACTCGTTATTTCTTAGAAGCTTGGCAACCCCTCTCAATGAAAGTGCTTTTGAACAGTCCTTGCCTAGGGCTACTTGAAGAGGAAACAAACCATAGAGACAAAACTGAGAACTGCTTTATTTTGTCAAATTTCAAAGAGCTACTGCAAACCATGTTGGATTTAGAGGTCCAAATTCATCTATCTATATAGGAGAGAACAGAGTGAAACCTAAATATAAAAACTGCTATTGTAGACGAACGCTTTAACCTAGACGAACAAAATTTGGTGAGCCAAGTGGGATTTTTGTACTGATCATTACCACCAAGTATCATCAAGATTGGGTGAAAAAATATTTGCTGGTATTTCGGAAACTGGTTGTTTCTTAGAAGCTTGGCAACCCCTCTCAATGAAAATGCTTCTCCACAGTCTTTGCCTAGGGCTACTTGAAAAGGAACCAAACCATAGAGACAAAACTGAGAACTTATTTATTTTGTCAAGTTTCAAAGAGCTACTACAAACCATGTTGGATTTTGTGTTCTGGTGGAGGCGATCCCCCACTCACTGTCTTGACAGGGTCACAGTGAGAAAAAGTGTTGGCAAAGCTGCTCTCCCACTGTCTTGACAGGGTCACAGTGAGGATGAATGCTGGCAAAGCCACGCTGGTTGGTGGCTAACCGAAACCATGAGACCCTTTTTTATGTAATTGGGACTTTGCATTTTCATGCTTATGTTTCTCACAGGTGGCATGAGCATGTTAAATGCCAAACAAATTAAATTTCAGATGGCTAAAACAGAACAGGTAGTTCATGCTTTGGAGGCCGTTCTACCCACCCCTCAGCATATTAAGGACAAAGTAAAAGGCTATTCTTCTATCTTAGTACATTGTGGACAAACCTAATAATGGACAACAATCATCCTCTGAAAAACAAATTCGTTGAGAACTAGTGCACCTTGACTGAGAAACAAACTCTTTGAGAACTAGTGTACCTTGACTGAGAAACAAAGAAACTCTTCGAGAAAGCAGCTCAACCAGTTTTATGAGAATAAATTTAGGAATCAATTAAAATAGGTTTATAAAACACAGTTTTAAAATAATGTTAGAAATATTATTTTATTTAGATTCTTAAGTTTAGAAATTCTTAAGTCTTTAAATGTATAGGTTTCTGATATGTTTTAAGGATGATTCATAAACTTTAAGATATTTTAAATATAAGATTTAAAGGGACTTTTTTAGATGGGAATTTTGAATTTGAAATAAAGTACAAGTGTACTTTAGGTTAATGATTGATTAGGAGACTTAGAGTCTGGTTACGTAGTTTGGCATTAGTTAATAAGGAAATAACATATCTTGGGAAAAATAGTAAATCTTGGGAAAATCTGAAGGATGTAAATTGGTGACATGTTTTATTGATGATTCTGTACTTTGATGATTGTATGGCTGGGGGTCATATCCTGGAAGAATGTAGATCGGTGTGCTCTCAATCATGGTTAAGGAAATGTCATGTCTTGGCAAAGTTTTAAATTATATAATCAATGACGTATTGTGAATCTATAATGATGAGAAAAATTGTAATAAAAAGGGGACCCAGAGAAAGAAGTTTTAGCTCTCTCTCTGGAGATTGCTCAAACGGAACGACTCCTGTCTCATCATTTCGCCGACGCCACTCCTCCTTCAGGACTCCCTGGACCCCGCTGGGGCTGGACCCCGGCAATTGGCGCCCGAACAGGGACCTGAAGGTAATCCCCTCGGCACCTGAAGGGAAGCCCCCTCGGCATTTGCCCCCTTGTTTTCAGAGTGCATAGGCCATTACCCGTGGGTTTCGCGAGCCCCCTGTGGCAGAACAGGTGAGAGTGGGTAATTAGGTAAAAAAAAATGGGAAATACAGAATCCAAGGAACGAGGATTATTCATTGATATTGTTAAACATTTGCTTAGAAAAAAAGGAGTTCAAGTTCCCACTTCACAGTTACAGAGGTTTTTTCATTTTATTCAGGAATGTTGTCCTTGGTTCCCAGAAGAGGGAACCTTAGATCTAAAAACATGGGTAAAAATAGGAGAAGCTTTAAGAGCATATTACTCTAATTATGGACCAGAAAATATGCCTGTAGATGCTATAGCATTATGGAATCTTTTAAAAGATATGTTAGATCCAGCTCAAGAAGTTGAAATCTTAAATAAGATTAACTTAACTGTCCCTACTGAAGAAACTCCCCTAAGGAAGGACTCTAGAAGTGAAACTTATGTCCTAAAAAAAGATGAGGAGAAGGATCAGTCTTGTTTACAAAATAAAGATAATTTAGAAAAAGCAGCTACTGAATATCATAATGAAGAATTATTTGCCCCCATAAGTACACATTCTTGCGGATCTTCTACCAAAAATAAATTGGGTTCCAAAATGAAAAATACTTTACCACCTCCTACACGGAATGTAGGATTTAAAGGAGCTATGAAAGAGGCTCTACAATCTGGAGATTTAAGTTTTACTCTCCCTATCACTTTTGATTCAAATGATGAGAATTATATGCCTCAATGGGAGCCCCTTCCTTTAAAACTTTTAAAAGAATTAAAACAGTCTGTTCATGATTATGGGCCCACTTCTCCTTATACTTTACAGATAGTAGAAATTATTGCCACTAGATGGATGACTCCATATGATTGGTTTGCTACTGCAAAATCTTGTCTCCCTGGAGGAACATTCTTACTATGGAAAACAGATTATAAAGAGAGAGCTAAAGAACGCTCTTGATATAATAAATCTATAAATAGTGAAGTCACTCTTGATATGTTAATGGGAGAAAATGATTGGGCTCAGCCAAGTGATCAATTACATCTTCCTCATCCTGCCTTGATCCAGTGCTCAGATTTAGCAGTTAATGCTTGGAGACAATTGGAAAATAAAGGAGTTAAAACTTCTGGCTTAAGTACTATAAAACAAAAGCCTGAAGAACCTTTTGAGGAATTTTTCTCTCGATTAAAAGAATCAGTGAAAAAAATTATAACAAATAATGAAGCTGCACAAATTATGATTAAACAATTAGCTTTTGAAAATGCAAATACTACATGTCAGACACTCCTAAGACTTATTAGAAAGACAGGAAATTTATCTGATTTTGTTAAGGTTTGTGCTGATGTATCACCCTCATATTTGCAAGGTGTAGCCATAGCTGCAGCATTACAAGGACAAACAAATGCTCAGTTTCTTAAAAGACTTCAAAACAGAGAACAAAATAAAGAAAATCAAAGCTGTTTTTCTTGTGGACAGACAGGTCATTTTAGTAAAGTTTGTCCTAATAAAAATTTTCAAAATAAAGAAAACATAGTTTCTAATCAGATATCTAGACCCAGAACTTTATGAGCACGTTGCAATAAGGGTTTACACTGGGCAAAGGACTGTCACTCTAAATTTCATAAAGATGGGACACTTTTAATAGGTGGACCAATGCCTCAAAAATTTCCACAAATCACTACCAATCCATTGCTGGGAAACTAGTAATGGGGCCCTCCTCGGGCCCCTTAAATAATAGAGTCCATCAACAATCTTTTTCAACAGAATATACTATAAGGGCTTTATTAAGAGCCACACCAGATTCAGCAGGATTAGATTTGGCATCTTCAAAATCAGTTGTTATTCCCTCAGACTCTTCTGTTCTAGCTATACCTACTAAAATTTATGGACCTTTACCTAAAGGAACTTTTGGTCTTATTCTAGGAAGAAGCTCTGCTTCCCTACAGGGAATCAAAGTTATTCCTGGAGTTGTTGATTCTGATTTTACTGGAGAAATTAAGATTTTAATAGAACCTCCATCTTGGAAGACTTTGATTATTCATAAAGGGCAAAAAATTGCTCAAATTTTGCTACTCCCCTATTTATCTATCGGAAACCGAACTATTTCAAATGAACAAAGACAAACAAAAGGATTTGGCTCTAGTGATATGGCATTTTGGGTTCAAAAAATTCAAAATTCTCGACCTATAAAAAAATTAGAGATTCAGGGAAAAATAATTGATGGTTTATTAGATACAGGAGCAGATGTGACTTGTATAGCTGGAAAAGATTGGCCTTCAACCTGGCCTACAACAGTAACTCCCTCAACACTTATGGGACTTGGAACTGCTACTAATGTTGCAAAAAGCACTCAAATACTTAAATGGGCTGATGACAAAAATTCAGGAACTTTTCAGCCATATGTTATTCCTTCTCTTCCTTTTACTTTATGGGGTCGAGATATAATGTTTAAAATGGGAGTTTCTCTCTGTACTGCTCTTGTAGAAGAAGCTCAACAGGATTTTTAATTGGGGCCATTGTTGAAACAGCAGATAAAATGACTTGGAAAAATGATGAGCCTGTATGGATAGAACAATGGCCCTTAACAACAAAAAAATTACAGGCTGCAGACTTGTTGGGTAAGGAACAACTTAATTTAAAACACATACAACCTTCTAATAGTCCATGGAACACTCCTATATTTGTTATTTAAAAAAATCAGGTAAATGGAGATTATTACAAGATTTAAGAGCTATAAATGCTACCATGGAGGATATGGGTTCCTTACAACCAGGACTCCCATCTCCAGTAGCTGTCCCTAAAGGATTTCATGTTATGGTAATAGACTTACAAGATTGCTTTTTTACTATTCCATTACATCCTGATGATCGCAAAAGATTTGCTTTCAGCCTTCCCTCTGTGAATTTAAAACAGCCATATCAACGTTTCCAATGAAAGGTGTTGCCTCAAGGTATAAAAAATAGTCCTGCTCTTTGTCAAAAATATGTTGCAATAGCAATACAACCAATAAGAGATAAATATAAAGATGCTTATATCATTCATTATATAGATGATATATTAATTGCTCATAAAGATGTCCAATTGCTTCATCATATATTATTAATGCTGACACAGTCTTTACAAAATTTTGGTTTAATCATTGCCCCAGATAAAATTCAGCAATCACCTCCTTACAATTATTTGGGTAGAATTATAAATACTCAAACTGTTTCCCATCAAAATTTGAAATTACGGATTGATCATTTACAAACTTTAAATGATTTTCAAAAACTTTTAGGAGATATTAATTGGATTCGTCCTTTTTTGAAACTTACTACTACAGATCTTAAACCCTTATTTGATATTTTGAAAGGAGACTCTAACCCACGTTCTTCTCGTATTTTGACAAAAGAAGCTAAATTTTCTTTAAATAAAGTAGAAAAAGCTATTAATAAACAACAATTACAAAGAGTTGATTATACTCAAACTTGGGATTTTCTTATTTTACCTACTCCTCATACACCCACAGGAGTATTATGGCAGTCAGGCCCTTTAGAATGGATTCATATGCCGGTTACTTCTAAAAAGGCTATTTGCTCATACCCTACTGTGATTGCTTTATTAATAATAAAAGGAAGACATAGAAGTAGAGAGTTATTGGGGAAAGAAATGGATAGTTTGGTGATTTCTTATTCCAGAGATCAATTAAATACACTTATGGAACATTCTGAAGATTGGCAAATAGCTTTACAGGGATATTATGGTCAAATTAAATTTCATTTGCCATCTCACCCTTTGTTATATTTAGTTAAGAATAACCCTGTTATTTTTCCAAAATTGTTTTCTTCTGAACCTTTACCTCAACCAGCAGCTTTAGTTTTCACTGATGGCTCCTCAAATGGACGAGCATCTTTAGTTATTAATGATAAAACCTATGTTCAACAGACAGAAGAAACCTCTGCTCAGAAGGCAGAAATCATAGCTGTAATTATGGCTTTTACCCAATTAAAAGATCAAATGTTTAACTTATATACTGATTCTCAGTATATTGTAAAAATTTTTCCTCATATAGAGACAGCTTCTCTTCCTCAACATAAGACTACAATTTTTCATCATTTAAATTCTTTACAAAAGTTAATTTTAGATAGACAACATCCTTATTTTATAGGACATATTCGAGGACATTCTAACTTACCAGGAAAATTGTCACAAGGCAATACATTGGCAGATTCATTAACCAGACCCCAAATTCTTACTGTTCAGGAAGCTACAGCTAGTCATGCTTTACATCATCAAAATGCTTCTGCCCTTCGACAGCAATTTCATATCCCTAGGGAATCAGCTAGAACTATTGTCAAAAATTGTCAAACCTGTCCATCATTATTGCCAACTTTACCCATGGGAGTTAATCCTCGTGGTTTAAGACCTAATGATTTATGACAAATGGATGTTACTCATATTCCTTCATTTAAAAAATTAAGTTATGTTCATGTTGTTGTTGATACTTTTTCTCATGTGATTATTGCCTCAGCAAGAACTGGGGAAGCATATAAAGACGTAGTGCAACACTTGTTTATTTGTTTCTCATATTTGGGAATGCCTAAAGCATTAAAAACAGATAATGCACCAGCTTACACTTCAAATACTTTTAAAAAATTTTGTGATATGTTTAGAATTTCTCATTCTACAGAAATTCCTTATAATCCTCAAGGACAAACTATAGTTGAAAGAGCTCATCAAACATTGAAAGCTCAAATTACTAAACTTCAAGAAGGAAAATATAAATATAGTTCTCCTTATCATGTTTTACAACATGCTTTGTTTGTGATCAATCATCATAATTGTGATTATAAAGGAGTGACTCCCATGTTAAGACATTGGGAAAGTAAAAAAATATCAACAAAACCCTTGGTAAAATAGAAAGATCTTTTGACAGGTAAATGGAAAGGACCTGATGTATTACTAACTTGTGGGCGAGGATATGCTTGTGTCTTCCCACAGGACGCAGATTCCCCCATTTGGATTCCTGACAGACTGATTCGACCCTATGGCCAGCCTCCGGACCAAAAAGCGGAACAGATCGTGCCCTCCGAGTCTCCGACACGCCTCACCATTGACCACGGTTCCTGAGGAAGATTTGATGACTACCTTGATTCCATCTTTCTCCCGAATGAGCTTTGATGACCCTCAATCCTTATTCAGACGATCATCTTCTACAAGATTTACAAAATTACCAACTTGGGGACAATTAAAACAATTGACTCATCAAGCTCGAGAACTTATTTCTACTCAGTCAAACCTCTGCACTCCTAAAAAAATGTTTGTGGCTATACTAAATATTCTTGCCTGTCAGGTAACCAATGTGTCTTCTAAATATTATTGGGCATATTATCCTGATCCACCTTTATTTCATCTCACTACTTGGGGAAAAGGAGATATTAAGGTATTTACCAATAATACTAATCTCCTAGGGGGTAAATCTAATTCTTTTATTACTCCTATATCAACTCATAATTTTAGTTTTAAGGGTCATAGTCATTTACCTCCTCTGTGTTTTAGTTATAATATTATTCCAATTGTGGGCTGCATACCACTTAATTATAGAACTTTTATGACAAATTCTCCAAATGAGGAAAATGATATAAAGGATCTTTAGATGCTTTCTATTTTAGCTTTTGATTTTCCTGATTTTAAAGAAAATTTGCCTTCAGAAAAGCCTCCTTCTATGTTTCAAGATTGTAAAAAAACTGAGTGCCATCTTGATCATTCATGGGTAAAAATAGATAGACAATTTGGATTTCCAATGTGGCATACATGTATGTTTATTGAAAGAGGATTTAAAATCTTTCCAAAAAATTCTTCTTTTCCAATATATGATTTTTCTATTTCTAAATCTAAATATGAGGCTCCTAAAATTTTATCGTCACCTTCATGGAATACTCCTCGAATACGAATTATTAGGAGCGTTCCGCTTGAACCCATGAATGAATGGTTCTCAGCTGGATGGGTTGCCCCTTTATATTTTACTAAAATTAAACAACATTATCAGGTTTATACAGAACTTTACAGATTATTGGCTTCTTTAGACATAATACATATGATTAGGCCTTCTTTAGTACATGAGAGTCATTTTGTTACAGCTTGTGTAGGATCCCCTTATGCAATGTTACTTAAAAATCAAGGAACACTAAAGATTTCAAAATTAGAGGATGAAACTTATGATGTTGTTTGTGAAGGTTGTACATTAACAAATTGTATTGATCCTAGCATATCAACATCCAATCATATTTTAATTGTACATAAACCTTCTTATGTTATGTTGCCTGTTAAATTAGATTCTGTTTGGTATGATGATCCTGGGTTACAAGCATTAGATTCAGTTAATCAAGCCTTAATTAGACCTAAACGTTTTGTAGCTACCTTAATATTAGGAATTTCAACATTAATTGGTATAATAGGGTCCATAGTTGCTTCCACCACTGCATTAGTTAAAAAAGTTCATACTGCTCAACATGTAAATCAGTTGTCAAAAAATATTTCTACTGCACTTATGATTCAGAAACATATAGATACAAAGTTAGAAGCTAGAGTTAATGCTTTAAAAGAGGCTGTCCTTTACATTGGTAATCAAATTCAAAACATAAAAACTCGAATGACAACTAGATGTCATTCCCAATATAAATGGATTTGTGTTACACCTCACACATATAACTATTCTGAAAAACATGGTCTCAGATACAATGTCATTTACGAGAATTATGGAAAAACACTAATTAAACTCTAGATATAGATGAATTAAAGGAAAAAATTAAAGACATTAGCCAGGCACATATTTCAGAAACAACCATTCCAGAATTAGCTGACACTTTTGTTTCCAAATTAAACTCTTTAGTCTCCAGCAAAACTTTATTTTCTATTTTAATTAATAGTGGTTTAAATATTTTAATTATTCTTGTCCTTATTTTTGTCCTTCCAGTCCTGTTCAGATTGCTGAGTCGTGAAATTCGTTCAGCCCATCTGGAACTAAAGTTACTTCATTTAAAAAATAAAAAAGGGGGAATTGGTGGAGGCGATCACCCACTCACTGTCTTGACAGGGTCACAGTGAGAAAAAGTGTTGGCAAAGCCGCTCTCCCACTGTCTTGACAGGGACACAGTGAGGATGAATGCTGGCAAAGCCACGCTGGTTGGTGGCTAACCGAAACCATGAGACCCTTTTTTATGTAATTGGGACTTTGCATTTTCATGCTTATGTTTCTCACAGGAGGCATGAGCATGTTAAATGCCAAACAAATTAAATTTCAGATGGCTAGAACAGAACAGGTAGTTCATGCCTTGGAGGCCGTTCTACCCACCCCTCAGCATATTAAGGACAAAGTAAAAGGCTATTCTTCTATCTTAGTACATTGTGGACAATCCTAATAATGGACAACAATCATCCTCTGAAAAACAAATTCTTTGAGAACTAGTGCACCTTGACTGAGAAACAAACTCTTTGACAACTAGTGTACCTTGACTGAGAAACAAAGAAACTCTTCGAGAAAGCAGCTCAACCAGTTTTATGAGAATAAATTTAGGAATCAATTAAAATAGGTTTATAAGACACAGTTTTAAAATAATGTTAGAAATATTATTTTATTTAGATTCTTAAGTTTAGAAATTCTTAAGTCTTTAAATGTATAGGTTTCTGATATGTTTTAAGGATGATTCATAAACTTTAAGATATTTTAAATATAAGATTTAAAAGGACTTTTTTAGATGGGAATTTTAAATTAGAAATAAAGTACAAGTGTACTTTAGGTTAATGATTGATTAGGAGACTTAGAGTCTGGTTACGTAGTTTGGCATTAGTTAATAAGGAAATAACATATCTTGGGAAAAATAGTAAATCTTGGGAAATCTGAAGGATGTAAATTGGTGACATGTTTTATTGATGATTCTGTACTTTGATGATTGTATGGCTGGGGGTCACATCCTGGAAGAATGTAGATCGGTGTGCTCTCAATCATGGTTAAGGAAATGTCATGTCTTGGCAAAGTTTTAAATTATAAAATCAATGACGTATTGTGAATCTATAATGATGACAAAAATTGTAATAAAAAGGGGACCCAGAGAAAGCAGTTTTAGCTCTCTCTCTGGAGATTGCTCAAACGGAACGACTCCTGTCTCATCATTTCGCCGACGCCACTGCTCCTTCAGAACTCCCTGGACCCCGCTGGGGCTGGACCCCGGCAGTGTTCCAAATTCATCTATCTATATAGGAGAGAACAGATTGAAACCTAAAAATAAAAACTGCTATTGTAAAGGAACGCTTCAAACTAGAAGAACAAAATTTGGTGAGCCAAGTGGGTTTTGTGTACTTGTCATTACCACACGTATTATCAAGATTGGGTGAAAAAATATTTACTGGTATTTCGGAAACTCGTTATTTCTTAGAATCTTGGCAAACCCCTCTCAATGAAAGTGCTTTTGAACAGTCCTTGCCTAGGGCTACTTGAAGAGGAAACAAACCATAGAGACAAAACTGAGAACTGCTTTATTTTGTCAAATTGCAAAGAGCTACTGCAAACCATTTTGGATTTAGAGTTCCAAATTCATCAATCTATATAGGAGAGAACAGAGTGAAACCTAAATATAAAAACTGCTATTGTATCGAACGCTTCAACCTAGAAGAACAAAATTTGGTGAGCCAAGTGGGATTTGTGTACTAGTCATTACCACCAAGTATCATCAAGATTGGGTGAAAAAATATTTGCTGGTATTTCGAAAACTCGTAATTTATTGGAAGCTTGGCAAGCCCTTTCAATGAAAGTGCTTTTCCACAGTCTCTGCATAGGGCTACCTGAAGAGGAAACAAACCATAGAGACAAAACTGAGAACTCCTTTTTTTGTCAAGTTCTATCCAAAGAGCTACTACAAACTATGTTGGATTTAATGTTCCAAATTCCTCTATCTATATAGGAGATAACAGAGGGAAACCTAAAAATAAAAACTGCTATTGTAAAGGAACGCTTCAACCTAGAAGAACAAAATTTGGTGAGCCAAGTGGGTTTTGTGTACTTGTCATTACCACCAAGTCTCATCAAGATTGGGTGAAAAAATATTTGCTGGTATTTCGGAAACTGGTTATTTCTTAGAAGCTTGGCAACCAATCTCAATGAAAGTGCTTTTCCACAGTCTGTGCCTAGGGCTACTTGAAGAGGAACCAAACCATAGAGACAAAACTGAGAACTCCTTTATTTTGTCAAGTTTCAAAGAGCTACTACAAACCATGTTGGATTTAGAGTTCCAAATTCATCTATCTATTTAGGAGAGAACAGAGTGAAACCTAAATATAAAAACTGCTACTGTAGAAGAACGCTTCATCCTAGAAGAACAAAAATTGGTGAGCCAAGTGGGATTTATGTACTAATCATAACCACCAAGTGTCATCAAGATTGGGTGAAAAAATATTTGCTGGTATTTTGGAAACTCGTCTTGTCTTAGAACCTAGGCAACCCCTCTCAAAGAAAGTGCTTTTCCACAGTCTGTGCCTAGGTCTACTTGAAGAGGAAACAAAACATAGAGACAAAACTGAGAACTCCTTTATTGTGTCAAGTTCCAAAGAGCTACTACAAACCATGTTGGATTTAGTGTTCCAAATTCATCCATCTATATAGGAGAGAACAGAGGGAAACCTAAATATAAAAACTGCTACTGTAGACGAACGCTTCAACAAGAAGAACAAAATTTGGTGAGCCAAGTGGGATTGTGTACTGATCATTACCAACAAGTATCATCAAGATTGGGTCGGAAAATATTTGCTGGTATTTCAGAAACTCGTTATTTCTTGGAAGCTTGCAACCCCTTTCATTGAAAGTGCTTTTCCACAGTCTCTGCTTAGGGCACCTTGAAGAAAAAACAAACCATAGAGACAAAACTGAGAACTCCTTTATTGTGTCAAGTTCCAAAGAGCTACTACAAACCATGTTGGATTTAGTGTTCCAAATTCATCCATCTATATAGGAGAAAACAGAGGGAAACCTAAATATAAAAACTGCTACTGTAGATGAACGCCTCAACAAGAAGAACAAAATTTGGTGAGCCAAGTGGGATTTGTGTACTGATCATTGCCACAAAGTATCATCAAGATTGGGTGAAAAAATATTTGCTGGTATTTCGGAAACTCGTTATTTCTTAAAAGCTTGGCAACCCCTTTCAATGAAAGTGCTTTTCCAAGTCTGTTTCTAGGGCTACTTGAAGAAGAAACAAACCATAGAGACAAAACTGAGAACTCCTTTATTTTTTCAAGTTCCAAAGAGCTACTACAAACCATGTTGGATTTAAAGTACCAAATTCATCTATCTATAGAGGAGATAACAGAGCGAAACCTAAAAATAAAAACTGCTATTGTAAAGGAACGCTTCAACCTAGAAGAACAAAATTTGGTGAGCCAAGTGGGATTTGTGTACTGATCATTACCACCAAGTATCATCAAGATTGGGTGAAAAAATATTTGCTGGTATTTCGGAAACTTTTTGTATCTTAGATGCTTGGATACCCTCTCAATGAAAGTGCTTTTCCACAGTCTGTGCCTAGGGCTACTTGAAGAGGAAAAAACCATAGAGACAAAACTGAGAACTCCTTTATTTTTTCAAGTTCCAAAGAGCTACTACAAACCATGTTGGATTTAGAGTTCCGAATTCATCTATCTATATAGGAGAGAAGAGTTAACCCTAAAAATGAAAACTTCTACTGTAAGGAAGGCTTCAACCTAGAACAACAAAATTTTGTGAGCCAAGTGGGATTTGTGTACTTGTCATTACCACCACGTTTCATCAAGATTGGGTGAAAGAATATTTGCTGGTTTTTCGGAAACTCGTTGTATCATAGAAGCTTGGCTACCTCTCTCAATGAAAGTGCTTTTCCAGAGTCTGTGCCTAGGGCTACTTGAAGAGGAAACAAACCATAGAGACAAAACTGAGAACTCCTTCATTTTTTCAAGTTCCAAAGAGCTACTACAAACCATGTTGGATTTAGAGTTCCAAATTCATCTATCTATATAGGAGAGAACAGAGTGAAACCTAAAAATAAAAACTGCTATTGTAAAGGAACGCTTCAACCTAGAAGAACAAAATTTGGTGAGCCAATTGGGTTTTGTGTACTTGTCATTACCACCACGTATTATCAAGATTGGGTGAAAAAATATTTGCTGGTATTTCGGAAACTCGTAATTTATTAGAAGCTTGGCAAGCCCTTTCAATGAAAGTGCTTTGCCACAGTCTGTGCCTAGGGCTACTTGAAGAGGAACCAAACCATAGAGACAAAACTGAGAACTCCTTTATTTTGTCAAGTTTCCAAGAGCTACTACAAACCATGTTGGATTTAGAGTTCCAAATTCATCTATCTATATAGGAGAGAAGAGTGTGAAACCTAAATATAAAAACTGCTACTCTAGACGAACGCTTCAACCTAGAAGAACAAAACTTGGTGAGCCAAGTGCGAAATGTGTACTGATAATTACCACCAAGTATCATAAGATTGGGTGAAAAAATATTTGCTGGTATTTCGGAAACTCATTATTTCTTAAAAGCTTGGCAACCCCTTTCAATGAAAGTGCTTTTCCACAGTCTGTGCCTAGGGCTACTTGAAGAGGAAACAAACCATAGAGACAAAACTGAGAACTCCTTTATTTTTTCAAGTTCCAAAGAGCTACTACAAACCATGTTGGATTTAGAGTTCCAAATTCATCTATCTATATAGGAGAGAACAGAGTGGAACCTAAAAATAAAAACTTGTACTGTAAAGGAACGCTTCAACCTAGAAGAACAAAATTTGGTGAGCCAAGTGGGATTTGTGTACTTGTCATTACCACCACGTTTCATCAAGATTGGGTGAGAAAATATTTGCTGTTATTTCGGAAACTCATTATTTCTTAGAAGCTTGGCAACCCCTCTTAATGAAAGTGCTTTTCAACAGTCTGTGCTTAGGGCTAAATGAAGAGGAAACAAATCATAGAGACAAAACTGAGAACTGCTTTATTTTGTCAAATTTCAAAGAGGTACTGCAAACAATGTTGGATTTAGAGTTCCAAATTAATCTATGTATATAGGAGAAAACAGAGTGAAACCTAAATATAAAAACTGCTATTGTATCGAACGCTTCAACATAGAAGAACAAAATTTGGTGAGCCAAGTGGAATTTGTTTACTGATCATTACCACCAAGTATCATCAAGATTGGGTGAAAAAATATTTGCTGGCATTTCGAAAACTCGTAAATTCTTGGAAGCTTTGCAACCCCTTTCAATGAAAGTGCTTTTCCACAGTCTGTGCCTACGGCTACATGAAGAGGGAACAAATATTAGAGACAAAACTGAGAACTCATTTATTTTGTCAAGTTTCAAAGAGCTACTGCAAAACCATGTTGGATTTAGTGTTCCAAATTCATCTATCTATATAGGAGAGAACAGAGGGAAACCTAAATATAAAAACTGCTACTGTAGACGAACGCTTCAACCTAGAAGCACAAAATTTGGTGAGCCAAGTGGGATTTGTGTACTGATCAGTACCACCAAGTATCATCAAGATAGGGTCAAAAAATATTTGCTGGTATTTTGGAAACTCGTTATTTCTTGGAAGCTTGGCAACCCCTTTCAATGAAAGTGCTTTTCCACAGTCTCTGCTTAGGGCTACTTGAAGAGGAAACAAACCATAGAGACAAAACTGAGAACTCATTTTTTTTGTCAAGTTTCAAAGAGCTGCTACAAACCATGTTGAATTTAGTGTTCCAAATTCATCTATCTATATAGAAGAGTACAGAGTGGAACCTAAAAATAAAAACTGCTACTGTAAACGAACGCTTCAACCTAGAAGAACAAAATTGTTGAGCGAAGTGGGATTTGTGTACTGATCATTACCACCAACTATCATCAAGATTGGGTGAAAAAATATTTGCTGGTATTTCGGAAACTCGAATTTCTTGCAAGCTTGGCAACCCCTTTCAATGAAAGTGCTTTTCCAAAGTCTCTGCTTAGGGCTATTTGAAAGAGGAAACAAACCATGGACACAAAACAGAGAACTCCTTTATTTTGTAAAGTTTCAAAGAGCTACTACAAACCATGTTGGATTTAGAGTTCCAAATTCATCTATCTATATAGTAGAGTACAGAGTGGAACCTAAGTATAAAAACTGCTACTCTAGATGAGCGCTTCAACCTAGAAGAACAAAATATGGTGAGCCAAGTGGGATTTGTGTACTGATCATTACCAACAAGTATCATCAAGATTGGGTCAGAAAATATTGCTGGTATTTCGGAAACTCGTTATTTCTTGGAAGATTGGTAAGCCCTTTCAATGAAAGTGCTTTTCCACAGTATCTGCTTAGGGCTACTTGAAGAGGAAACAAACCATAGAGACAAAACTGAGAACTCCTTTTTTTGTCAAGTTTCAAAGAGCTACTGCAAACCATGTTGGATTTAGTGTTCCAAATTCTTCTATCTATATAGGAGAGAACAGAGGGAAACCTAAATATAAAAAACGCTACTGTAGACGAACGCTTCAACCTAGAAGAACAAAATTTGGTGAGCCAAGTGGGATTTGTGCACTGATCATTACCACCAAGTATCATCAAGATTGGGTCAAAAATATTTGCTGGTATTTCAGAAACTCGTTATTTCTTGGAAGCTTACAACCCCTTTCATTGAAATTGCTTTTCCACAGTCTCTGCTTAGGGCAACTTGAAGAGGAAACAAACCATAGAGACAAAACTGAGAACTCCTTTATTGTGTCAAGTTCCAAACAGCTACTACAAACCATATTGAATTTAGTGTTCCAAATTCATCCATCTATATAGGAGAGAACAGAGGGAAAACTAAATATAAAAACTGCTACTGTAGACGAACGCTTCAACAAGAAGAACAAAATTTGGTGAGCCAAGTGGGATTTGTGTACTGATCATTACCACCAAGTATCATCAAGATTGGTTGAAAAAATATTTACTGGTATTTCGGAAACTCGTTATTTCTTAAAAGCTTGGCAACCCCTTTCAATGAAAGTGCTTTTCCATAGTCTGTGTCTAGGGCTACTTGAAGAGGAAACAAACCATAGAGACAAAACTGAGAACCCCTTTATTTTGTCAAGTTTCCAAGAGCTACTACAAACCATGTTGGATTTGGAGTTCCAATTCATCTATCTTTATAGGAGAGAACAGAGTGAAACCTATAAATAAATGCTTGTACTGTAAAGAAACGCTTCAACCTAGAAGAACAAAATTTGTTGAGCCAAGTGGGATTTGTGTACTTGTCATTACCACCACGTATCATAAAGATTGGGTGAAAAAATATTTGCTGGTATTTCGGAAACTCGTTATTTCTTGGAATCTTGCCAACCCCTCTCAATGAAAGTGCTTTTCCACAGACTGTGCCAAGGGCTACTTTAAGAGGAACCAAACCATAGAGACAAAACTGAGAACTCCTTTATTTTGTCAAGATTCAAAGAGCTACTACAAACCGTGTTGGATGTAGAGTTCCAAATTCATCTATCTATATAGGAGAGAACAGAGTGGAACCTAAAAATAAAAACTTGTACTGTAAAGGAACGCTTCAACCTAGAAGAACAAAATTTGGTGAGCCAAGTGGGATTTGTGTACTTGTCATTACCACCACGTTTCATCAAGATTGGGTGAGAAAATATTTGCTGTTATTTCGGAAACTCATTATTTCTTAGAAGCTTGGCAACCCCTCTTAATGAAAGTGCTTTTCCACAGTCTGTGCCTAGGGCTAAATGAAGAGTAAACAAATCATAGAGACAAAACTGAGAACTGCTTTATTTTGTCAAATTTCAAAGAGCTACTGCAAACCCTGTTGGATTTAGAGTTCCAAATTAATCTATCTATATAGGAGAAAACAGAGTGAAACCTAAATATAAATACTGCTATTGTATCGAACGCTTCAACATAGAAGAACAAAATTTGGTGAGCCAAGTGGGATTTGTGTACTGATCATTACCACCAAGTATCATCAAGATTGGGTGAAAAAATATTTGCTGGCATTTCGAAAACTCGTAATTTCTTGGAAGCTTGGCAACCCCTTTCAATGAAAGTGCTTTTCCACAGTCTGTGCCTACGGCTACTTGAAGAGGAAACAAACCATAGAGACAAAACTGAGAACTCATTTATTTTGTCAAGTTTCAAAGAGCTACTGCAAACCATGTTGTATTTAGTGTTCCAAATTCATCTATCTATATAGGAGAGAACAGAGGGAAACCTAAATATAAAAACTGCTACTGTAGATGAACGCTTCAACGTAGAAGCACAAAATTTGGTGAGCCAAGTGGGATTTGTATACGGATCAGTACCACCAAGTATCATCAAGATTAGGTCAAAAAATATTTGCTGGTATTTTGGAAAATCGTTTTTTCTTGGAAGCTTGGCAACCCCTTTCAATGAAAGTGCTTTTCCACAGTCTCTGCTTAGGGCTACTTGAAGAGGAAACAAACCATAGAGACAAAACTGAGAACTCCTTTATTTTGTAAAGTTTCAAAGAGCTACTACAAACCATGTTGGATTTAGAGTTCCAAATTCATCTATCTATATAGAAGAGAACAGAGTGAAACCTAAAAATAAAAACTGCTACTGTAAACGAACGCTTCAACCTAGAAGAACAAAATTTGGTGAGCCAAGTGGGATTTGTGTACTGATCATTACCAACAAGTATCATCAAGATTGGGTCAGAAAATATTTGCTGGTATTTCGGAAACTCGTTATTTCTTGGAAGCTTGGTAAGCCCTTTCAATGAAAGTGCTTTTCCTCAGTCTCTGCTTAGGGCTACTTGAAGAGGAAACAAACCATAGAGACAAATCTGAGAACTCCTTTTTTTGTCAAGTTTCAAAGAGCTACTGCAAACCATGTTGGATTTAGTGTTCCAAATTCTTCTATCTATATAGGAGAGAACAGAGGGAAACCTAAATATAAAAACTGCTACTGTAGACGAACGCTTCAACCTAGAAAAACAAAATTTGGTGAGCCAAGTTTGATTTGTGCACTGATCATTACCACTAAGTATCATCAAGATTGGGTCAAAAAATATTTGCTGGTATTTCAGAAACTCGTTATTTCTTGGAAGCTTGGCAACCCCTTTCACTAAAAGTGCTTTTCTACAGTCTCTGCTTAGGGCTACTTGAAGTGGAAAGAAACCATAGAGTCACAACTGAGAACTCCTTTTTTTGTCATTAGAGTTCCAAATTCATCTATCTATATAGGAGAGAACAGAGTGAAACCTAAATATAAAAACTGCTATTGTAGACGAATGCTTTAACCTAGAAGTACAAAATTTGGCGAGCTAAGTAGGATTTGTGTACTGATCATTACCACCAAGTATCAGCAAGATTGGTTGAAAAAATATTTGCTGGTATTTGGGAAACTGGTTATTTCTTAGAAGCTTGGCAAACCCTCTCAATGAAAGTGCTTTTCCACAGTCTGTGCCTAGGGCTACTTGAAGAGGAACCAAACCATAGAGACAAAACTGAGAACTCCTTTATTTTGTCAAGATTCAAAGAGCTACTACAAACCATGTTGGATTTGGAGTTCCAAATTCATCTATCTATACAGGAGAAAACAGAGTGAAACCTATAAATAAATACTTGTACTGTAAAGAAACGCTTCAACCTAGAAGAACAAAATTTGGTGAGCCAAGTGGGATTTGTGTACTGATCATTACCACCAAGTATCATCAAGATTGGGTGAAAAAATATTTGCTGGTATTTCGGAAACTCGTTATTTCTTGGAAGCTTGGCAACCCCTTTCAATGAAAGAGATTTTCCACAGTCTGCTTAGGGCTACTTGAAGAGTAAACAAACCATAGAGACAAAACTGAGAACTCATTTTTTTGTCAATTTTCAAATAGCTACTGCAATCCATGTTGGATTTAGTGTTCCAAATTCTTCTATCTATATAGGAGAGAACAGAGGGAAACCTAAATATAAAAACTGCTACTGTAGATGAACGCTTCAACCTAGAAGAACAAAATTTGGTGAGCCAAGTGGGATTTGTGTACTGATCATTACCACCAAGTATCATCAAGATTGGGTGAAAAAATATTTGCTGGTATTTCGGAAAGTCGTTATTTTTTTTAAGCTTGGCAACCCCTTTCAATGAAAGTGCTTTTCCAGAGTCTGTGCCTAGGGCTACTTTAAGAGGAACCAAACGATAGAGACAAAACTGAGAACTCCTTTATTTTGTCAAGTTCAAAGAGCTACTGTAAACCATGTTGGATTTAGAGTTCCAAATTCAACTATCTATATAGGAGAGAACAGAGTGATACCTAAAATATATAAACCGCTACTGTAAAGGAACGCCTCAACCTAGAAGAACAAAATTTGGTGAGGCAAGTGGGATTTGTGTACTTGTCATTACCACCACGTATCATCCAGATTGGGTGAAAAAATATTAGCTGGTATTTCGGAAACTCCTAATTTCTTGGAAGCTTGGCAACCCCTTTCAATGAAAGTGCTTTTCCAAAGTCTCTGCTTAGGGCTACTTGAAGAGGAAAAAAACCATAGAGACAAAACTGAGAAACACTTTAATTTTTCAAGTTTCAAAGAGCTACTACAAACCATGTTGGATTTAGAGTTCCAAATTCATCTATCTATATAGGAGAGAACAGAGGGAAACCAAAAATAAAACTGCTACTGTAAAGGAACGCTTCAACCTAGAAGAACAAAATTTGGTGAGCCAAGTGGGATTTGTGTACTTGTCATTTCCTCCACGTATCATCAGGATTGGGTGAAAAAATATTGCTGGTATTTCGGAAACTCGTTATTTATTAGAAGCTTGGAAACCCCTCACAATGAAAGTGCTTTTCCACAGTCTGTGCCTATGGCTACTTGAAGAGAAAACAAACCATAGAGACAAAACTGAGAACTTCTTTTTTTGTCAAGTTTCAAAGAGCTACTACAATCCATGTTGGATTTAGAGTTCCTAATTCATCAATCTATATAGAATAGAACAGAGTGGAACCTAAATATAAAAACTGCTACTGTAGACGAACGTTTGAACATAGAAGAACAAAATTAGGTGAGCCAAGTGGGATTTGTGTACTGATCATTAGCACCTAGTATCATCAAGATTGGGTGAAAAAATATTTGCTGGTATTTCGGAAACTCCTAATTTCTTTGAACCTTGGCAACCCCTTTCAATGAAAATGCTTTTTCCCAGTCTCTGCTTAGGGCTACTTGAAGAGGAAACAAACCATAGAGACAAAACTGAGAACTCCATTATTTTGTCAAGTTTCAAAGAGCTACTACAAACCATGTTGAATTTAGAGTTCCAAATTCATCTATCTATATAGAAGAGTACAGAGTGGAACCTAAATATAAAAACTGCTACTGTAGACGAACGCTTCAACCTAGAAGAACAAAATTTGGTGAGCCAAGTGGGATTTGTGTAGTGATCATTACCACCAAGTATCATCAATATTGGGTCAAAAATATTTGCTGGTATTTCAGAAACTCGTTATTTCTTGGAAGCTTGGCAACCCCTTTCACTAAAAGTGCTTTCTACAGTCTCTGCTTAGGGCTACTTGAAGTGGAAAGAAACCATAGAGTCACAACTGAGAACTCCTTTTTTTGTCATTAGAGTTCCAAATTCATCTATCTATATAGGAGAGAACAGAGTGAAACCTAAATATAAAAACTGCTATTGTAGACGAATGCTTTAACCTAGAAGTACAAAATTTGGCGAGCTAAGTAGGATTTGTGTACTGATCATTACCACCAAGTATCAGCAAGATTGGTTGAAAAAATATTTGCTGGTATTTGGGAAACTGGTTATTTCTTAGAAGCTTGGCAAACCCTCTCAATGAAAGTGCTTTTCCACAGTCTGTGCCTAGGGCTACTTGAAGAGGAACCAAACCATAGAGACAAAACTGAGAACTCCTTTATTTTGTCAAGATTCAAAGAGCTACTACAAACCATGTTGGATTTGGAGTTCCAAATTCATCTATCTATACAGGAGAAAACAGAGTGAAACCTATAAATAAATACTTGTACTGTAAAGAAACGCTTCAACCTAGAAGAACAAAATTTGGTGAGCCAAGTGGGATTTGTGTACTGATCATTACCACCAAGTATCATCAAGATTGGGTGAAAAAATATTTGCTGGTATTTCGGAAACTCGTTATTTCTTGGAAGCTTGGCAACCCCTTTCAATGAAAGAGATTTTCCACAGTCTGCTTAGGGCTACTTGAAGAGTAAACAAACCATAGAGACAAAACTGAGAACTCATTTTTTTGTCAATTTTCAAATAGCTACTGCAATCCATGTTGGATTTAGTGTTCCAAATTCTTCTATCTATATAGGAGAGAACAGAGGGAAACCTAAATATAAAAACTGCTACTGTAGATGAACGCTTCAACCTAGAAGAACAAAATTTGGTGAGCCAAGTGGGATTTGTGTACTGATCATTACCACCAAGTATCATCAAGATTGGGTGAAAAAATATTTGCTGGTATTTCGGAAAGTCGTTATTTTTTTTAAGCTTGGCAACCCCTTTCAATGAAAGTGCTTTTCCAGAGTCTGTGCCTAGGGCTACTTTAAGAGGAACCAAACGATAGAGACAAAACTGAGAACTCCTTTATTTTGTCAAGTTTCAAAGAGCTACTGTAAACCATGTTGGATTTAGAGTTCCAAATTCAACTATCTATATAGGAGAGAACAGAGTGATACCTAAAAAATATAAACCGCTACTGTAAAGGAACGCCTCAACCTAGAAGAACAAAATTTGGTGAGGCAAGTGGGATTTGTGTACTTGTCATTACCACCACGTATCATCCAGATTGGGTGAAAAAATATTAGCTGGTATTTCGGAAACTCCTAATTTCTTGGAAGCTTGGCAACCCCTTTCAATGAAAGTGCTTTTCCAAAGTCTCTGCTTAGGGCTACTTGAAGAGGAAAAAAACCATAGAGACAAAACTGAGAAACACTTTAATTTTTCAAGTTTCAAAGAGCTACTACAAACCATGTTGGATTTAGAGTTCCAAATTCATCTATCTATATAGGAGAGAACAGAGGGAAACCAAAAAATAAAACTGCTACTGTAAAGGAACGCTTCAACCTAGAAGAACAAAATTTGGTGAGCCAAGTGGGATTTGTGTACTTGTCATTTCCTCCACGTATCATCAGGATTGGGTGAAAAAATATTTGCTGGTATTTCGGAAACTCGTTATTTATTAGAAGCTTGGAAACCCCTCACAATGAAAGTGCTTTTCCACAGTCTGTGCCTATGGCTACTTGAAGAGAAAACAAACCATAGAGACAAAACTGAGAACTTCTTTTTTTGTCAAGTTTCAAAGAGCTACTACAATCCATGTTGGATTTAGAGTTCCTAATTCATCAATCTATATAGAATAGAACAGAGTGGAACCTAAATATAAAAACTGCTACTGTAGACGAACGTTTGAACATAGAAGAACAAAATTAGGTGAGCCAAGTGGGATTTGTGTACTGATCATTAGCACCTAGTATCATCAAGATTGGGTGAAAAAATATTTGCTGGTATTTCGGAAACTCCTAATTTCTTTGAACCTTGGCAACCCCTTTCAATGAAAATGCTTTTTCCCAGTCTCTGCTTAGGGCTACTTGAAGAGGAAACAAACCATAGAGACAAAACTGAGAACTCCATTATTTTGTCAAGTTTCAAAGAGCTACTACAAACCATGTTGAATTTAGAGTTCCAAATTCATCTATCTATATAGAAGAGTACAGAGTGGAACCTAAATATAAAAACTGCTACTGTAGACGAACGCTTCAACCTAGAAGAACAAAATTTGGTGAGCCAAGTGGGATTTGGGTAGTGATCATTACCACCAAGTATCATCAAGATTGGGTCAAAAATATTTGCTGGTATTTCGGAAACTCGTTATTTCTGGAAGCCTGGCAACCACTTTCAATGAAAATGCTTTTCCACAGTCTCTGCTCAGGGCTACTTGAAGAGGAAACAAACCATAGAGACAAAACTGAGAACTCCTTTTTTTGTCAAGTTTCATAGAGCTACTGCAAACCATGTTGGATTTAGAGTTCCTAATTCATCTATCTATATAGGAGAGAACAGAGTGAAACCTAAATATAAAAACTCCTACTGTAGACGAACGCTTCAACCAAGAAGAACAAAATTTGGTGAGCCAAGTGGGATTTGTGTACTGATCATTACCACCAAGTATCATCAAGATTGGGTGAAAAAATATTTGCTGGAATTTCGGAAACTCGATATTTCTTGGAAGCTTGGCAAGCCCTTTCAATGAAAGCGCTTTTCCACAGTCTGTGCCTAATGCTACTTGAATAGGAAACAAAGAATAGAGAAACAACTGAGAACTCCTTTATTTTGTCAAGTTTCAAAGAGCTACTACAAACCATGTTGGATTTAGATTTCCTATTTCATCTATCTCTATAAGAGAGAACAGAGTGAAACCTAAATATAAAAACTGCTACTGTAGACGAACGCTTCAACCTAGAAGAACAAAATTAGGTGAGCCAAGTGGGATTTGTGTACTTGTCATTACCACCATGTATCATCAAGATTGGGTGAAAAAATATTTGCTGGAATTTCGGAAACTCGTTATTTTTTAGAAGCTTGGCAACCCCTCTCAATGAAAGTGCCTTTCCACAGTCTGTGCCTAGGGCTACCTGAAGAGGAAACAAACCATTGGGACAAAACTGAGAACTGCTTTATTTAGTAAAGTTTCAAAGAGCTACTGCAAACCATGTTGGATTTAGAGTTCCAAATTCAACTATCTATATAGGAGAGAACAGAGTGATACCTAAAAAATATAAACCATTACTGTAAAGGAACGCCTCAACCTAGAAGAACAAAATTTGGTGAGGCAAGTGGGATTTGTGTACTTGTCATTACCACCACGTATCATGCAGATTGGGTGAAAAAATATTTGCTGGTATTTCGGAAACTCCTAATTTCTTGGAAGCTTGGCAACCCCTTTCAATGAAGTGCTTTTCCCCAGTCTCTGCTTTGGGCTACTTGAAGAGGAAACAAACCATAGAGACAAAACTGAGAACTCCTTTTTTGTCAAGTTTCAAAAAGCTACTACAAACCATGTTGGATTTAGAGTTCCAAATTCATCTATCTATATAGGAGAGGACAGAGTGAAACCTAAAAATAAAAACTGCTACTGTAAACTAACGCTTCAACCTAGAAGAACAAAATTTGGTGAGCCAAGTGGAATTTGTGTATTTGTCATTACCACCACTTAGCATCCAGATTGGGTTAAAAAAAAATTTTGCGGTATTTTAGAAACTCGTAATTTCCTGGAAGCTTGGCTACCCCTTTCAATGAAAGTGCTTTTCCACAGTCTCTGCTTAGGGCTACTTGAAGAGTAAACAAACCATGGACACAAAACCTTCAACCTAGAAGAACAAAATTTGGTGAGCCAAGTGGGATTTGTGTACTTGTCATTACCACCACGTATCATCAAGATTGGGTTAAAAAATATTTGCTGCTATTTCGGAAACTCGTTATTTCTTACAAACTTGGCAACCTCTCTCAATGAAAGTGCTTTTCCACAGTCTGTGCCTAGGGCTACTTGAAGACGAAACAAACCATAGAGACAAAACTGAGAACACCTTTATTTTGTCAAGTTTCAAAGAGCTACTGCAAACCATGTTGGATTTAGAGTTCCAAATTCATCTATCTATATAGGAGAGAAAAAATAAAAACCTAAAAATAAAAAGTGCTCCTGTAAACGAACGCTTCAACCTAGAAGAACACAATTTGGTGAGCCAAGTGGGATTTGTGTCCTGATCATTACCACCACGTATCATCAAGATTGGGTGAAAAAATTTTGCTGGTATTTCGGAAACTCGTTATTTCTTAGACGCTTGGCAACCCCTCACAAAAAAGTGCTTTAACACAGTCTGTGCCTAGGGCTACTGGAAGAGGAAACAAAACATAGAGACAAAACTGAGAACTCCTTTATTTTGTCAAGTTTCAAAGAGCTACTACAAACCATGTTGGATTTAGAGTTCCAAATTCATCTATCTATATAGGAGAGAACAGAGTGAAACCTAAATATAAAAACTGCTACTGTAGACGGACGCTTCATCGTAGAAGAACAAAATTTGGTGAGCCAAGTGGGATTCGTGTGGTGATCATTACCACCAAGTATCATCAAGATTGGGTGAAAAAATATTTGCTGGTATTTCAGAAACTCGTTATTTCTTAGAAGCTTGGCAACCCCTCTCAATGAAACTGCTTTTCAGCAGTCTGTGCCTAGGGCTACTTGAAGAGGAAACAAACCATTGAGACAAAACTGAGAAATACTTTAATTTTTCAAGTTTCAAAGAGCTACTACAAACCATGTTGGATTTAGAGTTCCAAATTCATCTATCTATATAGGAGAGAACAGAGGGAAACCAAAAAATAAAACTGCTACTGTAAAGGAAAGCTTCAACCTGGAAGAACAAAATTTGGTGAGCCAAGTGGTATTTGTGTACTTGTCATTTCCTCCACGTATCATCAGGATTGGGTGAAAAAATATTGGCTGGTATTTCGGAAACTCGTTATTTATTAGAAGCTTGGCAACCCCTCTCAATGAAAGTGCTTTTCCACAGTCTGTGCCTATGGCTACTTGAAGAGAAAACAAAACATAGAGACAAAACTGAGAACTCCTTTTTTTGTCAAGTTTCAAAGAGCTACAACAATCCAGATTGAATTTAGAGTTCCCAATTCATCAATCTGTATAGAATAGAACAGAGTGGAACCTAAATATAAAAACTGCTACTGTAGACGAACGCTTCAACATAGAAGAACAAAATTAGGTGAGCCAAGTGGGATTTGTGTACTGGTCATTACCACCACGTATCATAAAGTTTGGGTGAAAAAATATTTGCTGGTATTTCTGAAACTTCTAATTTCTTTGAACCTTGGCAACCCCTTTCAATGAAAATGCTTTTTCCCAGTCTCTGCTTAGGGCTACTTGAAGAGGAACCAAACCATAGAGACAAAACTGAGAACTCCTTTATTTTGTCAAGATTCAAAGAGCTACTACAAACCGTGTTGGATGTAGAGTTCCAAATTCATCTATCTATATAGGAGAGAACAGAAGGAAACCTAAATATGAAAACTGCTACTCTAGACGAACGCTTCAACCTAGAAAAAAAATTTGGTGAGCCAAGTGGGATTTGTGTACTGATCCTAACCAAAAAGGATCATCAAGATTGGGTGAAAAAATATTTGCTGGTATTTCCGAAACTCGTTATTTCTTGGAAGCTTGGCAACCCCTCTCAATGAAAGTGACTTTTCACAATCTGTGCCTAGGGCTAATTGAAGAGGAAAAAAACCACAGACACAAAACTGAGAACTCCTTTATTTTGTCAAGTTTCAATGAGCTACTACAATCCATGTAGGATTTAGAGTTCCAAATTCATCTATCTATATAGGAGAGAACATAGTGAAACCTAAATATAAAAACTGCTACTGTAGACGAGCATTTCAAACTAGAAGAACAAAATTTTGTGAGCCAAGTGGGATTTGTGTACTGATCATTACCACCAAGTATCATCAAGATTGGGTGAAAAAATATTTGCTGGTATTTCGGAAACTCGTTAATTCTTAGGAGCTTGGCAACCCCTCTCAATGAAAGTGCTTTTCACAGTATGTGCCCAGGGCTACTTGAAGAGGAAACAAACCATAGAGACAAAACTGAGAATTCCTTTATTGTGTCAAGTTTCAAAAAGCTACTACAAAGCACGTTGGATTTAGAGTTCCAAATTCATCTATCTATATAGGAGAGAACAGATTGAAACCTAAAAATAAAAACTGCCACTGTAAACGAATGCTTCAACCTAGAAGAACAAAATTTGGTGAGTCACGTGGGATTTGTGTATTGTCTTTACCACCACGTATCATCAAGATTGGGTGAAAAAATATTTGCTGGTATTTGGGAAACTCGTAATTTCTTGAAGCTTGGTAACCCCTTTCAAGGAAAGTGCTTTTCCAAGTCTCTGCTTAGGGCTACTTGAAGATTAAACAAACCATAGAGATAAAACTGAGAACTACTTTTTTTGTCAAGTTTCAAAGAGCTACTACAAATCATGTTGGATTTAGAGTTCCCAATTCATCTATCTATATAGGAGAGAACAGAGGGAAACCTAAATATAAAAACTGCTACTGTAGACGAACGCTTCAACCTAGAAGAACAAAATTTGGTGAGCCAAGTGGGATTTGTGTACTGAACATTACCAGCACGTATCATGAAGATTGGGTGAAAAACTATTTGCTGGTATTTCGGAAACTCGTTTTTTCTTAGAAGCTTGGCAACCCCTCTCAGTGAAAGTGCTTTTCCACAGTCTGAGCCTAGGGCTACTTGAAGAGTAAACAAACCATAGAGAAAAAACTGAGAAATACTTTATTTTCTCAAGTTTCAAAGAGCTACTACAAACCATGTTGGATTTAGAGTTCCAAATTCATCTATCTGTATAGGAGACAAGAGAGGGAAACCAGAAAATAAAAACTGCTACTGTAAACGAACGCTTCAAAATAGAAGAACAAAATTCGGTGAGCCAAGTGGGATTTGTGTACTTGTCATTACCACCACGTATCATCAAGATTGCTTGAAAAAATATTTGCTGGTATTTCGTAAACTCGTAATTTCTTGGAAGCTTGGCAACCCCTCTCAATGAAAGTGCTTTTCTACAGTCTGTGCCTAGGGCTACTTGAAGAGGAAAAAAACCATAGAGACTAAACTGAGAACTCCTTTATTTTGTCAAGTTTCAAAGAACTAAAAACCGTGTTGGATTTAGAGTTCCAAATTCATCTACCTATATAGGAGGGAACAGAGGTAAAGCTAAATATAAAAACTGCTACTGTAGACGAACGCATCAACCTAGAAAAACAAAATTCGGTGAGCCAAGTGGGATTTGTGTACTGATCATTACCAACAAGTATCATCAAGATTGGGTGAAAAAATTTTTGCTTGTATTTCGGAAACTCGTTATTTCTTAGAAGCCTGGCAACCCCTCTCACTGAAAGTACTTTTCCACAGTCTCTGAATAGGGCTACTTGAAGAGGAAACAAACCATATAGACGAAACTGAGAACTCATTTATTTTGTCAAGTTTCAAAGAGCTACTACAAACCATGTTCGATTTAGAGTTCCAAATTCATCTATCTATGTAGGAGAGAACACAGTGAAACCTAAATATAAAAACTGCTACTGTAGACGAACGTTTCAACGTATAAGAACAATATTTGGTTAGTCTAGTGGGATTTGTGTACCGATCATTACCACCAAGTATCATCAAGATTGGGTGAAAAAATATTTGCTGGTATTTCGGAAACTCGTTATTTCTTGGAAGCTTAACAAACACTTTCAATGAAAGTGCTTTTCCACAGTCTGTGCCTAGGGCTACTTGAAGTGGAAACAATCCATAGAGACAAAACTGAGAACTCCTTTTTTTTGTCAAGTTTCAAAGAGCTACTGCAAACCATGTTGGATTTAGAGATCCAAATTCATCTATCTATATAAGAGAGAACAGAGGAAAACCTACATAAAAACTGCTAGTGTAGACGAACGCTTCAACCTAGAAGAACACAATTTGGTGAGCCAAGTGGGATTTGCGTACTGATCATTACCACCACGTATCGTCAAGATTGGGTGAAAAAATATTTACTGGTATTTCGCAAACTCGTTAATTCTTAGAAGCTTAGCAACCCCTCTCAATGAAAGTGCTTTTCCACACTCTGTGCCTAGGTCTACTTTAAGAGGAAACAAACCATAGAGACAAAACTGAGAGCTACTTTTTTTGTCAAATTTCATAAAGCTACTTCAAACCATGTTGGATTTAGAGTTCCAAATTCATCTATCTATATAGGAGAGAACAGAGGGCAACCTAAAATTATAAACTGCTACTGTAAACGAACGCCTCAACTTGGAAGAACAAAATTTGGTGAGCCAAGTGGGATTTGTGTACTTGTCATTAGCACCACGTATCATCAAGATTGAGTGAAAAAATATTTGCTGGTATTTCGGAAACTCATTATTTCTTGGAAGCTTGGCAACCCCTTTCAATGAAAGTGCTTTTCCACAGTCTGTGCCTAGGGCTACTTGAAAAGGTTACAAACCATAGAGACAAAACTGAGAACTCCTTTATTTTGTCAAGTTTCAAAGAGCTACTACAAACAATGTTGGATTTATAGTTCCAAATTCATCTATCTATATAGAAGAGAACAGAATTAAACCTAAATATAAAAACTGCTACTATAGACGATCGCGTCAACCTAAAAGAACAAAATTTGCTGAGCCACGTGGGATTGTGTACTGATCATTACCACCAAATATCATCAAGATTGGGTGAAAAAATATTTGCTGGTATTTCCGAAACTCGTTATTTTTTAGAAGCTTCGCAACCCCTCTCAATAAAAGTGCTTTTCCACAGTCTGTGCCTAGGGCTACTGGAAGAGGAAACAAAAAATAGAGACAAAACTGAGAACTCTTTATTTTTTCAAGTTTCAAGGAGCTACTACAAACCATGTTGGATTTAGAGTTCAAATTCATCTATCTATATAGAAGAAAATAGAGTGAAACCTAAATATAAAAACTACTACTGTAGACGAAGGCTTCAAACTAGAAGAACAAAATTTGCTCAGCCAAGTAGGATTTGTGTACTGTTCATTACCACCAATATCATCAAGATTGGGTTAAAAAATATTTGCTGGTATTTCGGAAACTCGTTATTTCTTAGAAGCTTGGTAACCCCTCTCAATGAAAGTGCTTTTACACAGTCTGTGCCTACGGCTACTTGAAGAGGAAACAAACCATAGATACAAAACTGAGAATTCCTTTATTTTGTCATGTTTGAAAGAGCTACTACAAACCATGTTGGATTTAGAGTTCCAAATTCATCTATCTATATAGGAGAGAACAGAGTGAAAACTAAAAATAAAAACTGCTACTCTAAACGAACGCTTCAACCTAAAAGAACAAAATTTGGTGAGCCAAGTGAGATTTGTGTACTTGTCATTTCCACCACGTATCATCAAGATTTGGTGAAAACATATTTGCTGCTATTTCGGAAACTCGTAATTTCTTGGAAGCTTGGCAACCCTTTCAATGAAAGTGCTTTTCCACAGTCTCTGCTTAGGGCTACTTGAAGTGGAAACAAACATAGATACAAAACTGAGAACTATATTTTGTCAAATTTCAAAGAGCTACTACAAACCATGTTGGATTTAGAGTTCCAAATTCATCTATCTATATAGAAGAGTACAGAGTGAAACCTAAAAATAAAAACTGCTACTGTAGACGAACGCTTCAACTTGGAAGAACAAAATTTGGTGAGCAAAGTGGGATTTGTGTACTTGTCATTACCACCACGTATCATCAAGATTGGGTGAAAATATTTATTTATTTATTTATTTTTTAGCGTACACAACATCTTTGTTTGTATGTGGTGCTGAGGATCGAACCTGGGCCGCACGCATGCCAGGCGAGCGCGCTACCGCTTTAGCCACATCCCCAACCACCCTAAGATACCATCTCACTCCAGTAAGATTGGCAGCCATTAGGAAGTCAAACAGCAACAAGTGCTGGTGAGGATGTGGGGAAAAGGGTTCTCTTGTACATTGCTGGTGGGACTGCAAATTGGTGCGGCCAATTTGGAAAGCAGTATGGAGATTTCTTGGAAAGCTCGGAATGGAACCACCATTTGATCCAGCTATTCCACTACTCGGTCTATTCCCTAAAGACCTAAAAACAGCACACTATAGGGACACTGCTACATCCATGTTCATAGCAGCACAATTCACAATAGCAAGACTGTGGAACCAACCTAGATGCCCTTCAATAGACGAATGGATAAAAAAAATGTGGCATTTATACACAATGGAGTATTACTCTGCATTAAGAAATGACAAAATCATAGAATTTGGAGGGAAATGGATGGCATTAGAGCAGATTATGCTAAGTGAAGCTAGCCAATCCCTAAAAACAAATGCCAAATGTCTTCTTTGATATAAGGAGAGTAACTAAGAACAGAGTAGGGAAGAAGAGCATGAGAAGAAGATTAACATTAAACAGGGATGAGAGGTGGGAGGGAAAGGGAGAGAGAAGGGAAACTGCATGTAAATGGAAGGAGAACCTCAGGGGTATACAAAATTACATACAAGAGGAAGTGAGGGGAAAGGAGGGAAAATATAAGGGGGAGAAATGAATTACAGTAGAGGAGGTAGAAAGAGAAGAGGGGAGGGGAGGGGGGAGGGGGGATATTAGAGGATAGGAAAGGCAGCAGAATACAACAGACTCCAGAATGGCAATATGTAAATCAATGGTTGTGCAACTGAAGTGATTCTGCAATCTGTATATGGGGTAAAAATGGGAGTTCATATCCCACTTGAATCAAAGTGTGAAATATGATGTATCAAGAACTATGTAATGTTTTGAACAACCTACAATAAAAATTAATTAAAAAAAAAAAGATTGGGTGAAAAAATATTTGCTGCTATTTCGGAAACTCGTTATTTCTTGGAAGCTTGGCAACCCCTTTCAATTAAAGTGCTTTTCCACAGTCTGTGCCTAGGGCTACTTGAAGAGGATACAAACCATACAGACAAAACTGAGAACTACTTTATTATGTCAAGTTTCAAAGAGCTAGTACAAACCATGTTGTACTTAGAGTTCCAAATTCATCTATCTATATAAAAGAGAACAGGGTGAAACCTACATATATAAACTGCTACTGTAGACGAACGCTTCAACCTAGAAGAACAAAATTTGGTGAGTCAAGGGGGATTTGTGTACTGATCATTACCACCACGTATCATCAAGATTGGGTGAAAAAGTATTTGCTGGTATTTCGGAAACTCGTTATTTCTTAGAAGCTTGGCAACCCCTCTCAATGAAAGTGTTTTTCCACAGTCTGTGCCTAGAGATACATGAAGAGGAAACAAACCATAGAGACTAAACTGAGAACTCCTTTATTTTGTCAAGTTTCAAAGAGCTACTACAAACCATGTTGGATTTAGAGTTCCAAATTCATCTTTCTATATAGGAGAGAACAGAGTGAAACCTAAAGATAAAAACTGCTATTGTAGACGAACGCTTCATGCTAGAAGAACAAAATTTGGTGAGCCAAGTGGGATTCGTGTAATGATCATTACCACCAAGTATCATCAAGATTGAGTAAAAAATATTTGCTGGAATATCAGAAACTCGTTATTTCTTAGAAGCTTGGCAACCCCTCTCAATGAAAGTGCTTTTCCACAGTCTGTGCCTAGGGCTACTTGAAGAGGAAACAAACCATAGAGTCAAAACTGAGAACTCCTTTATTTTGTCAAGTTTCAAAGAGCTACAACAAACCATGTTGGATTTAGAGTTCCAAATTCATCTATCTATATAGGAAGGAACAGAGTGAAACCTAAAGATGAAAACTGCTACTGTAGACGAACGCTTCAACCTAGAAGAACACAATTTGGTGAGCCAAGTGAGATTTGTGTACTGATCATTACCACCAAGTATCATCAAGATTGGGTGAAAAAATATTTGCTGGTATTTCGGAAACTCGTTATTTCTTAGAAGCTTGGCAACCCCTCTCAATGAAATTGCTTTTCCACAGTCTGTGCCAAGGGCTACTTGAAGAGGAAACAAACCATTGAGACAAAACTGAGAGCTACTTTATTTTGTCAAGTTTCAAAGAGCTACTTCAAACCATGTTGGATTTAGAGTTCCAAATACATCTATCAATATACAAGAGAACAGAATGAAACCTAAATATAAAAACTGCTACTGTAGAGGAACGCTTCAACCTAGAAGAACAAAATTTGCTGATCCAAGTGGGATTTGTGTACTTGTCATTACCACCACGTATCATCAAGATTGGGTGAAAAAATATTTGCTGGTATTTCGGAAACTCGTAATTTCTTCGAAGCTTCGCAACCCATTTCAATGAAATTGCTTTCCACAGTCTCTGCTTAGGGCTACTTGAAGAGGAAACAAACCATAGAGACTAAACTGAGAACTACTTTTTTTTGTCAAGCTTCAAAGAGCTACTACAAACCATGTTGGATTTAGAGTTCCAAATTCATCTATCTATATAGAAGAGTACAGAGTGAAACCTAAAAATAAAAACTGCTACTGTAGACGAACGCTTCAACTTGGAAGAACAAAATTTGGTGAGCAAAGTGGGATTTGTGTACATGTCATTACCACCACGTATCATCAAGATTTTGTGAAAAAATATTTGCTGCTATTTCGGATACTCGTTATTTCTTGGAAGCTTGGCAACCCTTTTCAATTAAAGTGCTTTTCCACAGTCTGTGCCTAGGGCTACTTGAAGAGGATAAAAACCATAGACACAAAACTGAGAACTATTTTATTATGTCAAGTTTAAAAGAGCTCCTACAAACCATGTTGTACTTGGATTTCCAAATTCATCTATCTATATAAAAGAGAACAGGGTAAAACCTACATATATAAACTGCTACTGTAGACGAACGCTTCAACCTAGAAGAACAAGATTTGGTGAGTCAAGTGGGATTTGTGTACTGATCATTACCACCACGTATCATCAAGATTGGGTGAAAAATATTTGCTGGTATTTCGGAAACTCCTTATTTCTTAGAATTTTGGCAACCCCTCTCAATGAAAATGCTTTTCCACAGTCTCTGCTTAGGGCTACTTGAAGTGGAAACAAACCATAGAGACAAAACTGAGAAATACTTTATTTTCTCAAGTTTCGAAGAGCTACTACAAACCATGTTGGATTTAGAGTTCCAAATTCATCTATCTATATAGGCGAGAACAGAGGGAAACAAAAGATAAAAACTGCTATTGTAGACGAACGCTTCATGCTAGAAGAACAAAATTTGGTGAGCCAAGTGGGATTCGTGTAATGATCATTACCACCAAGTATCATCAAGATTGAGTGAAAAATATTTGCTGGAATATCAGAAACTCGTTATTTCTTAGAAGCTTGGCAACCCCTCTCAATGAAAGTGCTTTTCCACAGTCTGTGCCTAGGGCTACTTGAAGAGGAAACAAACCATAGAGTCAAAACTGAGAACTCCTTTATTTTGTCAAGTTTCAAAGAGCTACAACAAACCATGTTGGATTTAGAGTTCCAAATTCATCTATCTATATAGGAAGGAACAGAGTGAAACCTAAAGATGAAAACTGCTACTGTAGACGAACGCTTCAACCTAGAAGAACACAATTTGGTGAGCCAAGTGAGATTTGTGTACTGATCATTACCACCAAGTATCATCTAGATTGGGTGAAAAAATATTTGCTGGTATTTCGGAAACTCGTTATGTCTTAGAAGCTTGGCAACCCCTCTCAATGAAATTGCTTTTCCACAGTCTGTGCCAAGGGCTACTTGAAGAGGAAACAAACCATAGAGACAAAACTGAGAGCTACTTTATTTTGTCAAGTTTCAAAGAGCTACTTCAAACCATGTTGGATTTAGAGTTCCAAATACATCTATCTATATAGAAGAGAACAGAATGAAACCTAAATATAAAAACTGCTACTGTAGAGGAACGCTTCAACCTAGAAGAACAAACTTTGCTGATCCAAGTGGGATTTGTGTACTTGTCATTACCACCACGTATCATCAAGATTGGGTGAAAAAATATTTGCTGGTATTTCGGAAACTCATAATATCTTCGAAGCTTCGCAACCCATTTCAATGAAATTGCTTTCCACAGTCTCTGCTTAGGGCTACTTGAAGAGGAAACAAACCATAGAGACTAAACTGAGAACTACTTTTTTTGTGAAGCTTCAAAGAGCTACTACAAACCATGTTGGATTTAGAGTTCCAAATTCATCTATCTATATAGAAGAGTACAGAGTGAAACCTAAAAATAAAAACTGCTACGGTAGACGAACGCTTCAACTTGGAAGAACAAAATTTGGTGAGCAAAGTGGGATTTGTGTACTGATCATTACCACCACGTATCATCAAGATTGGGTGAAAAATATTTGCTGGTATTTCGGAAAATCCTTATTTCTTAGAAGCTTGGCAACCCCTCTCAATGAAAATGCTTTTCCACAGTCTCTGCTTAGGGCTACTTGAAGTGGAAACAAACCATAGAGACAAAACTGAGAAATACTTTATTTTCTCAAGTTTCGAAGAGCTACTACAAACCATGTTGGATTTAGAGTTCCAAATTCATCTATCTATATAGGAGAGAACAGAGGGAAACCTAAAAATAAAAACTGCTACTGTAAACGAACGCTTCAACCTAGAAGAACAAAATTTGGTGAGCCATGTGGGATTTGTGTACTTGTCATTACCACAACGTATCATCAAGATTGCTTGAAAAAATATTTGCTTTTGTTTCGTAAACTCATTATTTCTTGGAAGCTTGGCAACCCCTTTCAATGAAAGTGCTTTTCCACAGTCTCTGCCTAGGGCTACTTGAAGAGGAAACAAACCATAGGGACTAAACTGAGAACTCTTTTATTTTGTCAAGATTCAAAGAGCTACTACAAACCATGTTGGATATAGAGTTCCAAATTCATCTATCTATATAGGAGAGAACAGAGTGAAACCTAAAAATAAAAACTGCTACTGTAGACGAACGCTTCAACCTAGAAGAACAAAATTTGGTGAGCCAAGTGGGATTTGTGTACTTGTCATTACCACCACGTTTCATCAAGATTGGGTGAAAAAATATTTGCTGCTATTTCGGAAACTCGTTATTTCTTGGAAGCTTGGCAACCCCTTTCAATTAAAGTGCTTTTCCACAGTCTGTGCCTAGGGCTACTTGAAGAGGATACAAACCATACAGACAAAACTGAGAACTACTTTATTATGTCAAGTTTCAAAGAGCTAGTACAAACCATGTTGTAGTTAGAGTTCCAAATTCATCTATCTATATAAAAGAGAACAGGGTGAAACCTACATATATAAACTGCTACTGTAGACGAACGCTTCAACCTAGAGGAACAAAATTTGGTGAGTCAAGTGGGATTTGTGTACTGATCATTACCACCAAGTATCATCAAGATTGGGTGAAAAAGTATTTGCTGGTATTTCGGAAACTCGTTATTTCTTAGAAGCTTGGCAACCCCTCTCAATGAAAGTGCTTTTCCACAGTCTGTGCCTAGAGATACATGAAGAGGAAACAAACCATAGAGACTAAACTGAGAACTCCTTTATTTTGTCAAGTTTCAAAGAGCTACTACAAACCATGTTGGATTTAGAGTTCCAAATTCATCTTTCTATATAGGAGAGAACAGAGTGAAACCTAAAGATAAAAACTGCTATTGTAGACGAACGCTTCATGCTAGAAGAACAAAATTTGGTGAGCCAAGTGGGATTCGTGTAATGATCATTAAAACCAAGTATCATCAAGATTGAGTAAAAAATATTTGCTGGAATATCAGAAACTCGTTATTTCTTAGAAGCTTGGCAACCCCTCTCAATGAAAGTGATTTTCCACAGTCTGTGCCTAGGGCTACTTGAAGAGGAAACAAACCATAGAGTCAAAACTGAGAACTCCTTTATTTTGTCAAGTTTCAAAGAGCTACAACAAACCATGTTGGATTTAGAGTTCCAAATTCATCTATCTATATAGGAAGGAACAGAGTGAAACCTAAAGATGAAAACTGCTACTGTAGACGAACGCTTCAACCTAGAAGAACACAATTTGGTGAGCCAAGTGAGATTTGTGTACTGATCATTACCACCAAGTATCATCAAGATTGGGTGAAAAAATATTTGCTGGTATTTCGGAAACTCGTTATTTCTTAGAAGCTTGGCAACCCCTCTCAATGAAATTGCTTTTCCACAGTCTGTGCCAAGGGCTACTTGAAGAGGAAACAAACCATAGAGACAAAACTGAGAGCTACTTTATTTTGTCAAGTTTCAAAGAGCTACTTCAAACCATGTTGGATTTAGAGTTCCAAATACATCTATCTATATAGAAGAGAACAGAATGAAACCTAAATATAAAAACTGCTACTGTAGAGGAACGCTTCAACCTAGAAGAACAAAATTTGCTGATCCAAGTGGGATTTGTGTACTTGTCATTACCACCACGTATCATCAAGATTGGGTGAAAAAATATTTGCTGGTATTTCGGAAACTCGTAATTTCATCGAAGCTTCGCAACCCATTTCAATGAAATTGCTTTACACAGTCTCTGCTTAGGGCTACTTGAAGAGGAAACAAACCATAGAGACTAAACTGAGAACTACTTTTTTTGTCAAGCTTCAAAGAGCTACTACAAACCATGTTGGATTTAGAGTTCCAAATTCATCTATCTATATAGAAGAGTACAGAGTGAAACCTAAAAATAAAAACTGCTACTGTAGACGAACGCTTCAACTTGGAAGAACAAAATTTGGTGAGCAAAGTGGGATTTGTGTACATGTCATTACCACCACGTATCATCAAGATTGGGTGAAAAAATATTTGCTGCTATTTCGGATACTCGTTATTTCTTGGAAGCTTGGCAACCCCTTTCAATTAAAGTGCTTTTCCACAGTCTGTGCCTAGGGCTACTTGAAGAGGATAAAAACCATAGACACAAAACTGAGAACTACTTTATTATGTCAAGTTTAAAAGAGCTACTACAAACCATGTTGTACTTAGATTTCCAAATTCATCTATCTATATAAAAGAGAACAGGGTGAAACCTACATATATAAACTGCTACTGTAGACGAACGCTTCAACCTAGAAAAACAAAATTTGGGGAGTCAAGAGGGATTTGTGTACTGATCATTACCACCACGTATCATCAAGATTGGGTGAAAAATATTTGCTGGTATTTCGGAAACTCCTTATTTCTTAGAAGCTTGGCAACCCCTCTCAATGAAAGTGCTTTCCCACAGTCTCTGCTTAGGGCTACTTGAAGTGGAAACAAACCATAGAGACAAAACTGAGAAATACTTTATTTTCTCAAGTTTTGAAGAGCTACTACAAACCATATTGGATTTAGAGTTCCCAATTCATCTATCTATATTGGAGAGAACAGAGGGAAACCTAAAAATAAAAACTGCTACTGTAAACGAACGCTTCAACCTAGAAGAACAAAATTTGGTGAGCCCTGTGGGATTTGTGTACTTGTCATTACCACAACGTATCATCAAGATTGCTTGAAAAAATATTTGCTGGTGTTTCGTAAACTCGTTATTTCTTGGAAGCTTGGCAACCCCTTTCAATAAAAGTGATTTTCCACAGTCTGTGCCTAGGGCTACTTGAAGAGAAAAAAACCATACAGACTAAACTGAGGTCTCTTTTATTTTGTCAAGTTTCAAAGAGCTACTACAAACCATGTTGGATTTAGAGTTCCAAATTCATCTATCTATATAAGAGAGAACAAAGTGAAACCTAAAAATAAAAACTGCTACTGTAGACGAACGCTTCAACCTAGAAGAACAAAATTTGGTGAGCCAAGTGGTATTTGTGTACTTGTCATTACCACCAGGTATCATCAAAATTGGGTGAAAAAATATTTGCTGGTATTTCGGAAACTCGTAATTTCTTGGAAGCTTGGGAACCCCTTTCAGTGAAAGTGCTTTTCCACAGTCTCTGCTTAGGGCTACTTGAAGAGGAAACAAATCATAGAGAAAAAACTGAGAACTCCTTTGTTTTGTCAAGTTTCAAAAAGCTACTACAAACCATGTTGGATTTAGAGTTCCAAATTCATCTATCTATATAGGAGAGAACAGAGGAAACCTAAAAATAAAAACTGCTACTGTAGACGAAAGCTTCAACCTAGAAGAACACAATTTGGTCAGCCAAGTGGGATTTGTGTCCTGATCATAACCACCAAGTATAATCAAGTTTGGGTGAAAAATATTTGCTGGTATTTCGGAAACTCCTTGTTTCTTAGAAGCTTGGCAACCCCTCTCAATGAAAGTGCTTTTCCACAGTCTCCGCTTAGGGCTACTTGAAGTGGAAACAAACCATAGAGACAAAACTGAGAAATACTTTATTTTCTCAAGTTTCGAAGAGCTACTACAAACCATATTGGATTTAGAGTTCCAAATTCATCTATCTATATAGGGGAGAACAGAGTGAAACATTAATATAAAAACTGCTACAGTAGACGAACGCTTAAACCTAGAAGAACAAAATTTGGTGAGCCAAGTGGGATTTGTGTACTGATCATTACCACCAAGTATCATCAAGATTCGGCGAAAAAATATTTGCTGGTGTTTCGGAATCTCGTTATTTCTTAGAAGCATGGCAACCCCTCTCAATGAAAGTGCTTTTCCACAGTCTCTGTCTAGGGCTACTTGAAGAGGAAACAAACCATAGAGTCAAAACTGAGAACTCCTTTATTTTGTCAAGTTTCAAAGAGCTACTACAAACCATGTTGGATTTAGAGTTCCAAATTCATCTATCTATATAGGAGAGAACAGAGTGAAACCTAAATATAAAAACTGCTACTGTAGACGAACGATTCAACCTAGAACAACAAAATTTGGTGAGCGAAGTGGGATTTGTGTACTGATCATTACCACCAAGTAACATCAAGATTGGGTGAAAAAATATTTGCTGGTATTTCAGAAACTCATTAATTCTTAGAAGCTTGGCAACCCCTCTCAATGAAAGTGCTTTTCCACAGTATGTGCCTACGGCTACTTGAAGAGGAAAGAAATCATAGAGACAAAACTGATAATTCCTTTATTATGTCAAGTTTCAAAAAGCTAATTCAAAGCATGTTGGATTTAGAGTTCCAAATTCATCTATCTATATAGGAGAGACAAGAGGGAAACCTAAAAATAAAAACTGCTACTCTAAACGAACCCTTCAACCTAGAAGAACAAAATGTGGTGAGTCAAGTGGGATTTGTGTACTTGTCATTACCACCACGTATATCAATATTGGGTGAAAAAATATTTGCTGGTATTTCGGAAACTCCTTATTTCTTAGAAGCTTGGCAACCCCTCTCAATGAAAGTGCTTTTCCACAGTCTGTGCCTAGGGCTATTTGAATTGGAAACAAACCATAGAGACAAAACTGAGAAATACTTCATTTTCTCAAGTTTCGAAGAGCTACTACAAACCATGTTGGATTTAGAGTTCCAAATTCATCTATCTATATAGGGGAGAACAGAGTGAAACGTAAATATAGAAACTGCTACAGTAGACGAACGCTTAAACCTTGAAGAACAAAATTTGGTGAGCCAAGTGGGATTTGTGTACTGATCATTACCACCAATTGTCATCAAGTTTTGGTGAAAAAATATTTGCTGGTATTTCGGAATCCCGTTATTTCTTAGAAGCTTGGCAACCCCTTTCAGTGAAAGTGCTTTTCCACAGTCTGTCCCTAGGGCTACTTGAAGAGGAAACAAACCATACAGACTAAACTGAGAACTCCTTTATTTTTTCAAGGTTGAAAGAGCTACTACAAACCATGTTGGATTTAGAGTTTCAAATTCATCTATCTATATAGGAGAGAACAGAGTGAAACCTAAATATAAAAACTGCTACTGTAGAAGAACGCTTCAACCTATAAGAACAAAATTTGGTGAGTCAAGTGGATTTCTGTACTTGTCATTACCACCACATATCATCAAGATTGGGTGAAAAAATACTTCCTGGTATTTCGGAAACTCGTTAATTCTTAGAAGCTTGGCAACCCCTCTCAATGAAAGTGCTTTTCCACAGTCTGTGCCTAGGGCTACTTGAAGAGGAAACAAACCATAGAGACAAAACTGAGAATTCCTTTATTTTGTCAAGTTTCAAAGAGCTACTACAAACCATGTTGGATTTAGACTTCCAAATTCATCAATTTATATAGGAGAGAACAGAGGGAAACCTAAAAATAAAAACTGCTACTGTAAACGAACGCTTCAACCTAGAAGAACAAAATTTGGTGAGCCATGTGGGATTTGTGTACTTGTCATTACCACTACGTATCATCAAGATTGAGTGAAAAAATATTTGCTGGTATTTCGAAACTCGTAATTTTTTGGAAGCTTGGCAACCCTTTTCAATGAAAGTGCTTTTCCACAGTCTAGCTTAGGGCTACATGAAGAGGAAACAAACCATAGAGACAAAACTGAGAAATACTTTTGTGTCAAGTTTCAAAGAGCTACTACAAACCATGTTGCATTTAGAGTTCCAAATTCATCTATCTATATAGGAGAGTACAGAGGGAAACCTAAATATAAAAACTGCTACTGTAGACGAATGGTTCAAACTAGAAGAACAAAATTTGGTGAGCCAAGTGGCATTTGTGTACTGATCATTACCACCAAGTATCATGTAGTTTGGGTGAAAAATATTTGCTGGTATTTCGGAGACTTGTTATTTCTTAGAAGCTTGGCAACACCTCTCAGTGAAAGAGCTTTTCCACAGTCTGTGCCTAGGGCTACTTGAAGAGGAAACAAACCATAGAGACAAAACTGAGAACTCCTTTATTTTGTCAAGTTTCGAAGAGCTACTACAAACCATGTTGGATTTAGAGTTCCAATTTAATGTATCTATAAAGGAGAGAAGAGAGTGAAACCAAAAAATAAAAACTGCTACTGTAAACGAAGGCTTCAACCTAGAAGAAGAAAATTTGGTGAGCCCAGTGGGATTTGTGTACTTGTCATTACCACTACGTATCATCAAGTTTGAGTGAAAAAATATTTGCTGGTATTTAGAAACTGGTAATTTTTTGGAAGCTTGGCAACCCCTTTCAATGAAAGTGCTTTTCCACAGTCTCTGCTTAGAGCTACTAGAAGAGGAAACAAACCATAGATACAAAACTGAAAACTACTTTTTTTTGTCAAGTTTCAAAGAGCTACTACAAACCATGTTGGATTTAGACTTCCAAATTCATCAATTTATATAGGAGAGAAAAGATTGAAACCTAAAAATATAAACTGCTTCTGTAAACGAACGCTTCAACCTAGAAGAACAAAATATGGTGAGCCAAGTGGGATTTGTGTACTGATCATTACCACAAAGTGTCATCAAGATTGGGTGAAAAAATATTTGCTGGTATTTTGGAAACTCGTTAGTTCTTAGAAGATTCGCAACCCCTCTCAAGAAAAGTGATTTTCCACAGTCTGTGCCTAGGGCTACTTGAAGAGGAAACAAATCATATAGACAAAACTGAGTACTCCTTTATTTTGTCAAGTTTCAAAGAGCTACTGCAAACCATGTTGGATTCAGAGTTCCAAATTCATCTATCTATATAGAAGAGAACAGAGTGAAAACTAAATATAAAAACTGCTACTGTAGACGAACGATTCAACCTGGAAGAACAAAATTTGGTGAGACAAGTGGGACTTTTGTATTGATCATTACCAGCAAGTATCATCAAGATTGGATGAAAAAATATTTGCTGGTATTTCGGAAACTCGTAATTTCTTGGAAGATTGGCAACCCCTTTCAATGAAAGTGCTTTTCCACAGTCTCTGCTTAGGGCTACTTGAAGAGGAAACAAACCATAGAGACAAAACTGAGAACTACTTTTTTTTGTCAAGTTTCAAAGAGCTACTACAAACCATGTTGGATTTAGAGTTCCAAATTCATCTATCTTTATAAGAGAGAACAGAGTGAAACCAACATATAAAAATGCTGCTGTAGACGAACGCTTCAACCTAGAAGAACACAATTTGGGGAGCCACGTGGGATTTGTGTACTGATCATTACCACTATGTATCATCAAGATTGGGTGAAAAAATATTTGCTGGTATTTCAGAAACTCGAAATTTCTTGGAAGCCTGCCAATCTCTTTCAATTAAAGTGCTTTTCCACAGTCTCTGCTTAGAGCTACTTGAAGAGGAAACAAACCATAGAGACAAAACTGAGAACTACTTTTTTTTTCAAGTTTCAAAGAGCTACTACAAACCATGTTGGATTTAGAGTTCCAAATTCATCTATCTATATGGGAGAGAACAGAGAAAAACCTAAATATAAAAACTGCTACTGTAGAGGGACGATTCAACCTAGAAGAACACAATTTGGTGAGCCAAGTGAGATTTGTGTACTGATCATTACCACCAAGTATCATCTAGATTGGGTGAAAAAATATTTGCTGGTATTTCGGAAACTCGTTATGTCTTAGAAGCTTGGCAACCCCTCTCAATGAAATTGCTTTTCCACAGTCTGTGCCAAGGGCTACTTGAAGAGGAAACAAACCATAGAGACAAAACTGAGAGCTACTTTATTTTGTCAAGTTTCAAAGAGCTACTTCAAACCATGTTGGATTTAGAGTTCCAAATACATCTATCTATATAGAAGAGAACAGAATGAAACCTAAATATAAAAACTGCTACTGTAGAGGAACGCTTCAACCTAGAAGAACAAACTTTGCTGATCCAAGTGGGATTTGTGTACTTGTCATTACCACCACGTATCATCAAGATTGGGTGAAAAAATATTTGCTGGTATTTCGGAAACTCATAATATCTTCGAAGCTTCGCAACCCATTTCAATGAAATTGCTTTCCACAGTCTCTGCTTAGGGCTACTTGAAGAGGAAACAAACCATAGAGACTAAACTGAGAACTACTTTTTTTGTGAAGCTTCAAAGAGCTACTACAAACCATGTTGGATTTAGAGTTCCAAATTCATCTATCTATATAGAAGAGTACAGAGTGAAACCTAAAAATAAAAACTGCTACGGTAGACGAACGCTTCAACTTGGAAGAACAAAATTTGGTGAGCAAAGTGGGATTTGTGTACTGATCATTACCACCACGTATCATCAAGATTGGGTGAAAAATATTTGCTGGTATTTCGGAAAATCCTTATTTCTTAGAAGCTTGGCAACCCCTCTCAATGAAAATGCTTTTCCACAGTCTCTGCTTAGGGCTACTTGAAGTGGAAACAAACCATAGAGACAAAACTGAGAAATACTTTATTTTCTCAAGTTTCGAAGAGCTACTACAAACCATGTTGGATTTAGAGTTCCAAATTCATCTATCTATATAGGAGAGAACAGAGGGAAACCTAAAAATAAAAACTGCTACTGTAAACGAACGCTTCAACCTAGAAGAACAAAATTTGGTGAGCCATGTGGGATTTGTGTACTTGTCATTACCACAACGTATCATCAAGATTGCTTGAAAAAATATTTGCTTTTGTTTCGTAAACTCATTATTTCTTGGAAGCTTGGCAACCCCTTTCAATGAAAGTGCTTTTCCACAGTCTCTGCCTAGGGCTACTTGAAGAGGAAACAAACCATAGGGACTAAACTGAGAACTCTTTTATTTTGTCAAGATTCAAAGAGCTACTACAAACCATGTTGGATATAGAGTTCCAAATTCATCTATCTATATAGGAGAGAACAGAGTGAAACCTAAAAATAAAAACTGCTACTGTAGACGAACGCTTCAACCTAGAAGAACAAAATTTGGTGAGCCAAGTGGGATTTGTGTACTTGTCATTACCACCACGTTTCATCAAGATTGGGTGAAAAAATATTTGCTGCTATTTCGGAAACTCGTTATTTCTTGGAAGCTTGGCAACCCCTTTCAATTAAAGTGCTTTTCCACAGTCTGTGCCTAGGGCTACTTGAAGAGGATACAAACCATACAGACAAAACTGAGAACTACTTTATTATGTCAAGTTTCAAAGAGCTAGTACAAACCATGTTGTAGTTAGAGTTCCAAATTCATCTATCTATATAAAAGAGAACAGGGTGAAACCTACATATATAAACTGCTACTGTAGACGAACGCTTCAACCTAGAGGAACAAAATTTGGTGAGTCAAGTGGGATTTGTGTACTGATCATTACCACCAAGTATCATCAAGATTGGGTGAAAAAGTATTTGCTGGTATTTCGGAAACTCGTTATTTCTTAGAAGCTTGGCAACCCCTCTCAATGAAAGTGCTTTTCCACAGTCTGTGCCTAGAGATACATGAAGAGGAAACAAACCATAGAGACTAAACTGAGAACTCCTTTATTTTGTCAAGTTTCAAAGAGCTACTACAAACCATGTTGGATTTAGAGTTCCAAATTCATCTTTCTATATAGGAGAGAACAGAGTGAAACCTAAAGATAAAAACTGCTATTGTAGACGAACGCTTCATGCTAGAAGAACAAAATTTGGTGAGCCAAGTGGGATTCGTGTAATGATCATTAAAACCAAGTATCATCAAGATTGAGTAAAAAATATTTGCTGGAATATCAGAAACTCGTTATTTCTTAGAAGCTTGGCAACCCCTCTCAATGAAGGTGATTTTCCACAGTCTGTGCCTAGGGCTACTTGAAGAGGAAACAAACCATAGAGTCAAAACTGAGAACTCCTTTATTTTGTCAAGTTTCAAAGAGCTACAACAAACCATGTTGGATTTAGAGTTCCAAATTCATCTATCTATATAGGAAGGAACAGAGTGAAACCTAAAGATGAAAACTGCTACTGTAGACGAACGCTTCAACCTAGAAGAACACAATTTGGTGAGCCAAGTGAGATTTGTGTACTGATCATTACCACCAAGTATCATCAAGATTGGGTGAAAAAATATTTGCTGGTATTTCGGAAACTCGTTATTTCTTAGAAGCTTGGCAACCCCTCTCAATGAAATTGCTTTTCCACAGTCTGTGCCAAGGGCTACTTGAAGAGGAAACAAACCATAGAGACAAAACTGAGAGCTACTTTATTTTGTCAAGTTTCAAAGAGCTACTTCAAACCATGTTGGATTTAGAGTTCCAAATACATCTATCTATATAGAAGAGAACAGAATGAAACCTAAATATAAAAACTGCTACTGTAGAGGAACGCTTCAACCTAGAAGAACAAAATTTGCTGATCCAAGTGGGATTTGTGTACTTGTCATTACCACCACGTATCATCAAGATTGGGTGAAAAAATATTTGCTGGTATTTCGGAAACTCGTAATTTCATCGAAGCTTCGCAACCCATTTCAATGAAATTGCTTTACACAGTCTCTGCTTAGGGCTACTTGAAGAGGAAACAAACCATAGAGACTAAACTGAGAACTACTTTTTTTGTCAAGCTTCAAAGAGCTACTACAAACCATGTTGGATTTAGAGTTCCAAATTCATCTATCTATATAGAAGAGTACAGAGTGAAACCTAAATATAAAAACTGCTATTGTATCGAACGCTTCAACCTAGAAGAACAAAATTTGGTGAGCCAAGTGTGATTTGTGTACTGATCATTACCACCATGTATCATCAAGATTTGGTGAAAAAATATTTGCTGGTATTTCGGAAACTCGTAATTTCTTGGAAGCTTGGCAACCTCTTTTAATGAAAGTGCTTTACCACAGTCTGTGCCTAGGGCTACTTGAAGAGGAAACAAACCATAGAGACAAAACTGAGAACTCATTTATTTTGTCAAGTTTCAAAGAGCTACTGGATACCATGTTGGATTTAGTGTTCCAAATTCTTCTATCTATATAGGAGAGAACAGAGGGAAACCTAAATATAAAGACTGCTACTGTAGACGAACGCTTCAACTTGGAAGAACAAAATTTGGTGAGCAAAGTGGGATTTGTGTACATGTCATTACCACCACGTATCATCAAGATTGGGTGAAAAAATATTTGCTGCTATTTCGGATACTCGTTATTTCTTGGAAGCTTGGCAACCCCTTTCAATTAAAGTGCTTTTCCACAGTCTGTGCCTAGGGCTACTTGAAGAGGATAAAAACCATAGACACAAAACTGAGAACTACTTTATTATGTCAAGTTTAAAAGAGCTACTACAAACCATGTTGGATTTAGACTTCCAAATTCATCAATTTATATAGGAGAGAACAGAGGGAAACCTAAAAATAAAAACTGCTACTGTAAACGAACGCTTCAACCTAGAAGAACAAAATTTGGTGAGCCATGTGGGATTTGTGTACTTGTCATTACCACTACGTATCATCAAGATTGAGTGAAAAAATATTTGCTGGTATTTCGAAACTCGTAATTTTTTGGAAGCTTGGCAACCCTTTTCAATGAAAGTGCTTTTCCACAGTCTAGCTTAGGGCTACATGAAGAGGAAACAAACCATAGAGACAAAACTGAGAAATACTTTTGTGTCAAGTTTCAAAGAGCTACTACAAACCATGTTGCATTTAGAGTTCCAAATTCATCTATCTATATAGGAGAGAACAGAGGGAAACCTAAATATAAAAACTGCTACTATAGACGAATGGTTCAAACTAGAAGAACAAAATTTGGTGAGCCCTGTGGGATTTGTGTACTTGTCATTACCACAACGTATCATCAAGATTGCTTGAAAAAATATTTGCTGGTGTTTCGTAAACTCGTTATTTCTTGGAAGCTTGGCAACCCCTTTCAATAAAAGTGATTTTCCACAGTCTGTGCCTAGGGCTACTTGAAGAGAAAAAAACCATACAGACTAAACTGAGGTCTCTTTTATTTTGTCAAGTTTCAAAGAGCTACTACAAACCATGTTGGATTTAGAGTTCCAAATTCATCTATCTATATAAGAGAGAACAAAGTGAAACCTACAAATAAAAACTGCTCCTGTAGACGAACGCTTCAACCTAGAAGAACAAAATTTGGTGAGCCAAGTGGTATTTGTGTACTTGTCATTACCACCAGGTATCATCAAAATTGGGTGAAAAAATATTTGCTGGTATTTCGGAAACTCGTAATTTCTTGGAAGCTTGGGAACCCCTTTCAGTGAAAGTGCTTTTCCACAGTCTCTGCTTAGGGCTACTTGAAGAGGAAACAAATCATAGAGAAAAAACTGAGAACTCCTTTGTTTTGTCAAGTTTCAAAAAGCTACTACAAACCATGTTGGATTTAGAGTTCCAAATTCATCTATCTATATAGGAGAGAACAGAGGAAACCTAAAAATAAAAACTGCTACTGTAGACGAAAGCTTCAACCTAGAAGAACACAATTTGGTCAGCCAAGTGGGATTTGTGTCCTGATCATAACCACCAAGTATAATCAAGTTTGGGTGAAAAATATTTGCTGGTATTTCGGAAACTCCTTGTTTCTTAGAAGCTTGGCAACCCCTCTCAATGAAAGTGCTTTTCCACAGTCTCCGCCTAGGGCTACTTGAAGTGGAAACAAACCATAGAGACAAAACTGAGAACTCCTTTATTTTGTCAAGTTTCAAAGAGCTACTACAAACCATGTTGGATTTAGACTTCCAAATTCATCAATTTATATAGGAGAGAACAGAGGGAAACCTAAAAATAAAAACTGCTACTGTAAACGAACGCTTCAACCTAGAAGAACAAAATTTGGTGAGCCATGTGGGATTTGTGTACTTGTCATTACCACTACGTATCATCAAGATTGAGTGAAAAAATATTTGCTGGTATTTCGAAACTCGTAATTTTTTGGAAGCTTGGCAACCCTTTTCAATGAAAGTGCTTTTCCACAGTCTAGCTTAGGGCTACATGAAGAGGAAACAAACCATAGAGACAAAACTGAGAAATACTTTTGTGTCAAGTTTCAAAGAGCTACTACAAACCATGTTGCATTTAGAGTTCCAAATTCATCTATCTATATAGGAGAGAACAGAGGGAAACCTAAATATAAAAACTGCTACTGTAGACGAATGGTTCAAACTAGAAGAACAAAATTTGGTGAGCCAAGTGGCATTTGTGTACTGATCATTACCACCAAGTATCATGTAGTTTGGGTGAAAAATATTTGCTGGTATTTCGGAGACTTGTTATTTCTTAGAAGCTTGGCAACACCTCTCAGTGAAAGAGCTTTTCCACAGTCTGTGCCTAGGGCTACTTGAAGAGGAAACAAACCATAGAGACAAAACTGAGAACTCCTTTATTTTGTCAAGTTTCGAAGAGCTACTACAAACCATGTTGGATTTAGAGTTCCAATTTAATGTATCTATAAAGGAGAGAAGAGAGTGAATCCAAAAAATAAAAACTGCTACTGTAAACGAAGGCTTCAACCTAGAAGAAGAAAATTTGGTGAGCCCAGTGGGATTTGTGTACTTGTCATTACCACTACGTATCATCAAGTTTGAGTGAAAAAATATTTGCTGGTATTTAGAAACTGGTAATTTTTTGGAAGCTTGGCAACCCCTTTCAATGAAAGTGCTTTTCCACAGTCTCTGCTTAGAGCTACTAGAAGAGGAAACAAACCATAGATACAAAACTGAAAACTACTTTTTTTTGTCAAGTTTCAAAGAGCTACTACAAACCATGTTGGATTTAGACTTCCAAATTCATCAATTTATATAGGAGAGAAAAGAGGGAAACCTAAAAATATAAACTGCTTCTGTAAACGAACGCTTCAACCTAGAAGAACAAAATATGGTGAGCCAAGTGGGATTTGTGTACTGATCATTACCACAAAGTGTCATCAAGACTGGCTGAAAAAATATTTGCTGGTATTTTGGAAACTCGTTAGTTCTTAGAAGATTCGCAACCCCTCTCAAGAAAAGTGATTTTCCACAGTCTGTGCCTAGGGCTACTTGAAGAGGAAACAAATCATATAGACAAAACTGAGTACTCCTTTATTTTGTCAAGTTTCAAAGAGCTACTGCAAACCATGTTGGATTCAGAGTTCCAAATTCATCTATCTATATAGAAGAGAACAGAGTGAAAACTAAATATAAAAACTGCTACTGTAGACGAACGATTCAACCTGGAAGAACAAAATTTGGTGAGACAAGTGGGACTTTTGTATTGATCATTACCAGCAAGTATCATCAAGATTGGATGAAAAAATATTTGCTGGTATTTCGGAAACTCGTAATTTCTTGGAAGATTGGCAACCCCTTTCAATGAAAGTGCTTTTCCACAGTCTCTGCTTAGGGCTACTTGAAGAGGAAACAAACCATAGAGACAAAACTGAGAACTACTTTTTTTTGTCAAGTTTCAAAGAGCTACTACAAACCATGTTGGATTTAGAGTTCCAAATTCATCTATCTTTATAAGAGAGAACAGAGTGAAACCAACATATAAAAATGCTGCTGTAGACGAACGCTTCAACCTAGAAGAACACAATTTGGGGAGCCACGTGGGATTTGTGTACTGATCATTACCACTATGTATCATCAAGATTGGGTGAAAAAATATTTGCTGGTATTTCAGAAACTCGAAATTTCTTGGAAGCCTGCCAATCTCTTTCAATTAAAGTGCTTTTCCACAGTCTCTGCTTAGGGCTACTTGAAGAGGAAACAAACCATAGAGACAAAACTGAGAACTACTTTTTTTTTCAAGTTTCAAAGAGCTACTACAAACCATGTTGGATTTAGAGTTCCAAATTCATCTATCTATATGGGAGAGAACAGAGAAAAACCTAAATATAAAAACTGCTACTGTAGAGGGACGATTCAACCTAGAAGAACACAATTTGGTGAGCCAAGTGGGATTTGTGTACTGATCATTACCACCACGTATCTTCAAAATTGGGTGAAAAAATATTTGCTGGTATTTCAGAAACTCGTTATTTCTTGGAAGCTTGGCAACCCCTCTCAATGAAAGTGCCTGTCCACAGTCTGTGCCATGGGCTAATTGAAGATTAAACAAACAACAGACACAAAACTGAGAACTCCTTTATTTTGTCAAGTTTCAAAGAGCTACTACAAACCATGTTAGATTTAGAGTTCCAAATTCATCTATCTATACAGGAGAGAACAGAGTGAAAACTAAAAATTAAAACTGCTACTGTAAACGAACGCTTCAACCTAGAAGAACAAAATTTGGTGAGCCTCGTGGGATTGGTGTACTGATAATTACCTCCAAGTATCATCAAGTTTGGTTAAAAAAATATTTGCTGGTATTTCTTCTTTGAAGCTTGGCAACCCCTCTCAATAAAAGTGGTTTTCCACAGTCTGTGCCTAGGGTTACTTGAAGAGGAAACAAACCATAGAGACAAAACTGAGAACTCCTTTATTTTGTCAAGTTTCAAAGAGCTACTACAAACCATGTTGGATTTAGGGTTCCAAATTCATCTATCTATATAGAAGAGAACAGAGTAAAACCTAAAAATAAAAACTGATACTGTAAACGAATGCTTCAACCTAGAAAAACAAAATTTGGTGAGCCAAGTGGGATTTGTGTACTGATCATTACCACCATGTTTCATCAAGATTGGGTGAAAAAATATTTGCTGGTATTTCGGAAACTCATAATTTCTTGGAAGCTTGGCAACCCCTTTTAATGAAAGTGCTTTTCTACAGTCTCTGTTTAGGGCTACTTGATGAGGAAACAAACCATAGAGACAAAACTGAGAACTCCTTTATTTTTTCAAGTTCCAAAGAGCTACTACAAACCATGTTGGATTTAGAGTTAGAATTTCTTCTATCTATATAAGAGAGAACAGAGGGAAACCTAAAATAATAAACTGCTACTGTAAACAAACGCTTCAAACTAGAAGAACAAAATTTGGTTAGTGAAGTGGGATTGTGTACCGATCATTACCTCTATGTATCATCAAGATTGGGTGAAAAAATATTTGCTGATATTTCGGAAACTCGTTATTTCTTACAAACTTGACAACCCCTCTCAATGAAAGTGCTTTTCCACAGTCTGTGCCTAGGGCTACTTGAAGAGGAAACAAACCATAGAGACAAAACTGAGAACTCCTTTATTTTGTCAAGTTTCAAAGAGCTACTACAAACCATGTTGGATTTAGAGTTCCAAATTCATCTACCTATATAGGAGAGAACAGAGTGAAACGTAAATATAAAAACTGCTACTGTAGACGAACATTTCAAACTAGAAGAACAAAATTTGGTGAGCCAAGTGGGAATTGTGTACTGATCATTACCACCAAGTATCGTCAAGATTGGGTGAAAAAATATTTGCTGGTATTTCAGGAACTCATTAATTCTTAGAACCTTAGCAACCCCTCTCAATGAAAGGGCTTTTCCACAGTATGTGCCTAGGGCTACTTGAAGAGGAAACAAACCATAGAGACAAAACTGAGAATTCCTTTATTTTGCCAAGTTTCAAAGAGCTACTACAAACCATGTTGGATTTAGAGTTCCAAATTCATCTATCTATATAGAAGAGACAAGAGGGAAACCTGAATATAAAAACTGCTACTGTAAACGAACGCTTCAACCTAGAAGAACAAAATTTGGTGAGCCAAGTGGGATTTGTGTACTTGTCAGTAAGCCAAATATCATCAAGATTGGGTGAAAAAATATTTGCTGGTATTTGGGAAACTCGTAATTTCTTGGAAGCTTGGCAACCCCTTTCAATGAAATACTTTTCGACAGTCTCTGCTTAGGGCTACTTGAAGAGGAAACAACCCATAGAGACAAAACTGAAAACTACTTTTTTTCTCAAGTTTAATAGACCTACTACAAACCATGATGGATTTAGAGTTCCAAATATATCTATCTATATAGGAGAGAACAGAGGGAAACCTAAATATAAAAACTGCTACTGTAGACGAACGCGTCAACGTAGAAGAACAAAATTTGGTGAGCCAAGTGGGATTTGTGTACTTGTCATTATCAAAAGGTATCATCAAGATTGGGTGAAAAAATATTTGCTGGTATTTCCAAAAATCGTTAATTCTTAGAATCTTGGCAACCCCTCTCAATGAAAGTGCTTTTCCACAGTCTGTGCCTAGGGCTACTTGAAGAGGAAAGAAACCATAGAGACATAACTGAGAACTCTTTAATTTTATCAAGTTTCAAAGAGCTACTACAAACCATGTTGGATTCAGAGTTCCAAATTCATCTATCTATATAGAAGAGAACAGAGTGAAACCTAAAATAAAAACTGATACTGTAAACGAACGCTTCAACCTAGAAAAACAAAATTTGGTGAGCCAAGTGGGATTTGTGTACTGATCATTACCACCAAGTTTCATCAAGATTGGGTGAAAAAATATTTGCTGGTATTTCGGAAACTCGTAATTTCTTGGAAGCTTGGCAACCCCTTTTAATGAAAGTGCTTTTCCACAGTCTCTGTTTAGGGCTACTTGATGAGGAAACAAACCATAGAGACAAAACTGAGAACTCCTTTATTTTTTCAAGTTCCAAAGAGCTACTACAAACCATGTTGGATTTAGAGTTAGAATTTCTTCTATCTATATAAGAGAGAACAGAGGGAAACCTAAAATAATAAACTGCTACTGTAAACAAACGCTTCAAACTAGAAGAACAAAATTTGGTTAGTGAAGTGGGATTGTGTACCGATCATTACCTCTATGTATCATCAAGATTGGGTGAAAAAATATTTGCTGGTATTTCGGAAACTCGTTATTTCTTAGAAACTTGACAACCCCTCTCAATGAAAGTGCTTTTCCACAGTCTGTGCCTAGGGCTACCTTAAGAGGAAACAAACCATAGAGACAAAACTGAGAACTCCTTTATTTTGTCAAGTTTCAAAGAGCTACTACAAACCATGTTGGATTTAGAGTTCCAAATTCATCTACCTATATTGGAGAAAACAGAGGGAAACCTAAATATAAAAACTGCTACTGTAGACGAACACGTCAACCTAGAAGAACAAAATTTGGTGAGCCAAGTGGGATTTGTGTACTTGTCATTATCACCAGGTATCATCAAGATTGGGTGAAAAAATATTTGCTGGTATTTCCGAAAATCGTTAATTCTTAGAATCTTGGCAACCCCTCTCAATGAAAGTGGTTTTCCACAGTCTGTGCCTAGGGCTACTTGAAGAGGAAAGAAACCATAGAGACATAACTGAGAACTCTTTAATTTTATCAAGTTTCAAAGAGCTACTACAAACCATGTTGGATTCAGAGTTCCAAATTCATCTATCTATGTAGGAGAGAACAGAGGGAAACCTAAAAATAAAAACTGGTACTGTAAACTAATGCTTCAACCCGGAAGTAAAAACTATGGTGAGCCAAGTGGGATTTGTGTACTTGTCATTACCACCACGAATCATCAAGATTGGGTTAAAAAATATTTGCTGGTCTTTCGGAAACTCGTAATTTTTTGGAAACTTGGCAACCCATTTCAATGAAAGTGCTTTTCCACAGTCTCTGCTTAGAGCTACTTGAAGAAGAAACAAATCATAGAGACAAAACTGAGAACTCCTCTATTTGTCAAGTTTCAAAGAGCTACTACAAACCAAGTTGGATTTAGAGTTCCAAATTCATCTACCTATATAGGAGAGAACAGAGTGAAACGTAAATATAAAAACTGCTACTGTAGACGAACATTTCAAACTAGGAGAACAAAATTTGGTGAGCCAAGTGGGAATTGTGTACTGATCATTACCACCAAGTATCGTCAAGATTGGGTGAAAAAATATTTGCTGCTATTTCAGGAACTCATTAATTCTTAGAACCTTAGCAACCCCTCTCAATGAAAGTGCTTTTCCACAGAATGTGCCTAGGGCTACTTGAAGAGGAAACAAACCATAGAGACAAAACTGAGAACTCCTTTATTTTGTCAAGTTTCAAAGAGCTACTACAAACCATGTTGGATTTAGAGTTCCAAATTCATCTATCTATATAGAAGAGAACAGAGTGAAACCTAAAATTAAAAACTGCTACTGTAAACGAACGCTTCAACCTAGAAGAACAAAATTTGGTGAGCCAAGTGGGATTTGTGTACTTGTCATTAAAGCCAACTATCATCAAGATTGGGTGAAAAAATATTTGCTGGTCTTTCGGAAACTCGTAATTTCTTGGAAACTTGGCAACCCATTTCAATGAAAGTGCTTTTCCACAGTCTCTGCTTAGAGCTACTTGAAGAGGAAACAAATCATAGAGACAAAACTGAGAACTCCTCTATTTGTCAAGTTTCAAAGAGCTACTACAAACCAAGTTGGATTTAGAGTTCCAAATTCATCAATCTATATAGGAGAGAACAGAGTGAAACCTAAATATAAAAACTGCTACTGTAGACGAACGCTTAAACCTAGAAGAACAAAATTTGGTGAGCCTCGTGGGATTTGTGTACTGATCATTACCTCCAAGTATCATCAAGTTTGGTTGAAAAAATATTTGCTGGTATTTCTTCTTTGAAGCTTGGCAACCCCTCTCAATAAAAGTGGTTTTCCACAGTCTGTGCCTATGGTTACTTGAAGAGGAAACAAACCATACAGACAAAACTGAGAATTCCTTTATTTTGTCTAGTTTCAAAGAGCTACTACAAACCATGTTTTATTTAGAGTTCCAAATTCATCTATCTATATAGAAAAGAACAGAGTGAAACCTAAAAATAAAAACTGATACTGTTAACGAACGCTTCAACCTATAAGAACAAAATTTGGTGAGCCAACTGGGATTTGTGTACTTGTCATTACCACCAAGTATCATCACATTTGGGTGAAAAAATATTTGCTGGTATTTCGGAAACTCGTAATTTCATGGAAGCTTGGCAACCCGTTTTAATGAAAGTGCTTTTCCACAGTCTTTGCTTAGGGCTACTTGATGAGGAAACAAACCATAGAGACAAAACTGAGAACTCCTTTATTTTGTCAAGTTTCAAACATCTACTACAAACCATGTTGGATTTAGAGTTCCAAATTCTTCGATCTATATAGGAGAGAACAGAGGGAAACCTAAAATAATAAACTGCTACTGTAAACAAACGCTTCAAACTAGAAGAAGAAAATTTGGTTAGTCAAGTAGGATTTGTGAACAGATCATTACCTCCAAGTATCATCAAGATTGGGTGAAAAAATATTTTCTGGTATTTCGGAAACTCGTTGTTTCTTAGAAGCTTGACAACCCCTCTCAATGAAAGTGCTTTTCCACAGTCTGTGCCTAGGGCTACTTGAAGAGGAAACAAACCATAGAGACAAAACTGAGAACTCCTTTATTGTGTCAAGTTTCAAAGAGCTACTACAAACCATGTTGGATTTAGAGTTCCAAATTCTTCTATCTATATAGGAGAGAACACAGGGAAACCTAAAATTATAAACTGCTACTGTAAACAAACGCTTCAAACTAGAAGAACAAAATTTAGTTAGTCAAGTGGGATTTGTGTACCGATCATTACCACCAAGTATCATCAAGATTGCGTGAAAAAATATTTGCTGGTACTTCGGAAACTCGTTATTTCTTAGAAGCTTGACAACCCCTCTCAATGAAAGTGCTTTTCCACAGTCTGTGCCTAGGATTACTTGAAGAGGAAACAAACCATAGAGACAAAACTGAGAATTCTTTAATTTTAAAAAGTTTCAAAGAGCTACTACAAATCATGTTGGATTTAGAGTTCCAAATTCATCTATCTATGTAGGAGAGAACAGAGGGAAACCTAAAAATAAAAACTGGTACTGTAAACTAACGCTTCAACCTAGAACAACAAAATTTGGTGAGCCAAGTGGGATTCGTGTACTTGTCATTACCACCACGTATCATCAAGATTGGGTGAAAAAATATTTTCTGGTATTTCGGAAACTCGTAATTCCTTAGAAGCTTGGCAACCCCTTCCAATGAAAGTGCTTTTCCACAGTCTGTGCCTAGGGCTACTTGAAGATAAAACAATCCATAGAGACAAAACTTAGACCTACTTTTTTTTTCAATTTTCAAAGAGCTACTACAAACCATGTTGGATTTAGAGTTCCAAATTCATCTATCTATATAGGAGAGACCAGAGTGAAACCTAAATATAAAAACTGCTACTGTAGTCCAACGCTTAAACCTAAAAGAACAAAATTGGGTGAGCCAAGTTGGATTTGTGTACTAATCATTACCTCCAAGTATCATCATGTTTGGGTGAAAAAATATTTGCTGGTATTTCTTCTTAGAAGCTTGGCAAACTTTCTCAATAAAAGTGCTTTTCCACATTCTTTGCCGAGGGCTACTTGAATAGAAAACAAACCATAGAGACAAAACTGAGAACTCCTTTATTTTTTCAAGTTTCAAAGAGCTACTACAAACCATGTTGGATTTAGAGTTCCAAATTCATCTATCTATATAGAAGAGAACAGAGTGAAACCTAAAAATAAAAACTGCTACTGTAAACGAACGCTTCAACCTAGAAGAACAAAATTTGGTGAGCCAAGTGGGATTTGTGTACTTGTCATTACCACCAAGTATCATCAAGTTTGGGTGAAAAAATATTTGCTGGTATTTTGGAAACTCGTAATTTCTTGGAAGCTAGAAAACCCTTTTAATGAAAGTGCTTTTCCACAGTCTCTGCTTAGGGCTACATGAAGAGGAAACAATCCATAGAGACAAAACTGAGAACTACTTTTTTGTCAAGTTTCAAAGAGCTACTACAAACCATGTTGGATTTAGAGTTCCAAATTCTTCTATCTATATAGGAGAGAACAGAGGAAAACCTAAAAATAAAAACTGCTACTGTAAACGAAGACTTGAAACCTAGAAGAAAAAAAATTGGTGAGTCAAGTGGGATTTTGTGTACGGATCATTACCACCAAGTATCATCAAGATTGGGTGAAATAAATATTTGCTTTTTTTTTTTGAAACTCGTTATTTCTTGGAAGCTTGGCAACACCTTTCAATGAAAGTGCTTTTCCAAAGTCTGTGCCTAGGGCTACTTGAAGGGGAAACAAACCATAGAGACAAATTGAGAACTCCTTTATTTTGTCATATTTCAAAGAGCTACTACAAACCATGTTGAATTTAGAGTTCCAAATTCATCTATCTATATAAGAGAGAACAGAGTGAAACCTACAAATAAAAACTGCTACTGTAGACGAACGCTTCAACCTAGAAGAAAGATATTTGGTCAGCCAAGTGGGATTCGTGTACTAATCATTACCACCAAGTATCATCAAGTTTGGGTGAAAAAATATTTGCTGGTATTTCGGAAACTCGTAATTTCTTGAAGCTAGAAAACCCCTTTTTAATGAAAGTGCTTTTCCACAGTCTCTGCTTAGGGCTACATGAAGAGGAAACAAACCATAGAGACAAAACTGGGAAATACTTTATTTTCTCAAGTTTTAAAAAGAGCTACTACAAACCATGTTGGTTTAGAGTTCCAAATTCATCTATCTATATAGGGGAGAACAGAGTGAAACGTAAATATAAAAACTGCTAATGTAGACGAATGCTTAATCCTAGAAGAACACAATTTGGTGAGCCAAGTGGGATTTGTGTACTGATCATTACCACCAAGTATCATCAAGATTGGGTGAAAAAAATATTTGCTGGTGTTTCTTAAACTCCTTATTTCTTAGAAGCTTGACAACCCCTCTCAATGAAAGTGCTTTTCCACAGTCTGTGCCTAGGGCTACTTGAAGAGGAAACAAACCATAGAGAATAAAATTAGAACTCCTTTATTTTGTCAAGTTTCGAAGAGCTACTACAAACCATGTTGGATTTAGAGTTCCAAATTCATCTATCAATATAGGAGAGAAAAGAGGGAAACCTAAATATAAAAACTGCTACTGTAAAAGAACGCTTCAACCTAGAAGAACAAAATTTGGTGACCCAAGTGGGATTTTTGTAATTGTCATTATCACCACGTATCATCAAGATTGGGTGAAAAATATTTGCTGGTATTTCAGAAAATCGTTAATTCTTAGAAGATTGGCAACCCTCTCAATGAAAGTGCTTTTCCACAGTCTGTGCCTAGGGCTACTTGAAGAGGAAACAAACATTGAGACAAAACTGAGAACTCTTTAATTTTATCAAGGTTCAAAGAGCTACTATAAACCATGTTGGATTTAGAGTTCCAAATTCATCTATCTATGTAGGAGAGAAACAGAGGGAAACCGAAAAATAAAAACTGGTACTGTAAACTAATGCTTCAACCTAGAAGAACAAAATTTGGTGAGCCAAGTGGGATTTGTGTACTTGTCATTATCACCACGAATCATCAAGATTGGGTGAAAAGTATTTGCTGGTATTTCGGAAACTCGTTATTTCTTAAAAGCTTTACCACCCCTCTCAATGAAAGTGCTTTTCCACTGTCTGTGCCTAGGGCTACTTGAAGAGGAAAGCAACCATAGAGACAAAACTGAGAACTACTTTTTTTTGTCAAGTTTCAAAGAGCTTCTACAAACCATGTTGGATTTAGAGTTCCAAATTCATCTATCTATATAGGAGAGAACAGAGTGAAACCTAAATATAAAAACTGCTACTGTAATCGAATGCTTAAACCTAGAAGAACAAAATTTGGTGAGCCAAGTGGGATTTGTGTACTGATCATTACCTCCAAGTATCATCAAGTTTGGGGGAAAAAATATTTGCTGGTATTTCTTCTTAGAAGCTTGGCAACCCTTCTCAATAAAAGTGCTTTAAACAGTCTGTGCCTAGGGCTTCTTGAAGAGGAAACAAACCATAGAGACAAAACTGAGAACTCCTTTATTTTGTCAAGTTTCAAAGAGCTACTACAAATCATGTTGGATTTAGAGTTCCAAATTCTTCTATCTATATAGAAGAGAACAGAGTGAAACCTAAAAATAAAAACTGCTACTTTAAATGAACGCTTCAACCAAGAAGAACAAAATTTGGTGAGCCAAGTGGGATTTGTGTACTTGTCATTACCACCAAGTATCATCAAGTTTGGGTGAAAAAATATTTGCTGGTATTTCGGAAACTCGTAATTTCTTGAAGCTAGAAAACCCCTTTTAATGAAAGTGCTTTTCCACAGTCTCTGCTTAGGGCTACATGAAGAGGAAACAAACCATAGAGACAAAACTGAGAACTACTTTTTTTGTCAAGTTTCAAAAAGCTACTACAAACCATGTTGGATTTAGAGTTCCAAATTCTTCTATCTATATAGGAGAGAACAGAGGAAAACCTAAAATAAAAACTGCTACTGTAAACGAAGACTTGAACCTAGAAGAAAAAGTATTGGTGAGTCAAGTGCGATTTGTGTACCGATCATTACCACCAAGTATCATCAAGATTGGGTGAAAAAATATTTGCTGGTAATTCGGAAACTCATTATTTCTTAGAAGCTTGACAACCCCTCTCAATGAATGTGCTTTTCCACAGTCTGTGCCTAGGGCTACTTGAAGAGGAAACAAACCATTGAGACAAAACTGAGAACTCCTTTATTTGTCAAGTTTCAAAGAGCTACTACAAACCATGTTGGATTTAGAGTTCCAAATTCATCTATCTATATAGGAGAGAACAGAGGGAAACCAAAGTATAAAAACTGCTACTGTAGACGAACGCTAGAAGAACAAAATTTTGGTGAGCCAAGTGGGATTTGTGTACTGATCCTAACCACCAAGTATCATCAAGATTAGGTGGAAAAAATATTTGCTGCTATTTCGGAAACTCGTAGTTTCTTAGAAGCTTGGCAACCACTCTCAATGAAAGTTCTCTTCCACAGTCTGTGCTAGGCTACTTGAAGAGGAAACAAACCATAGAGACAAAACTGAGAACTCCTTTATTTGTCAAGTTTCAAAGAGCTACTACAAACCATGTTGGATTTAGAGTTCCAAATTCATCTAACTATATAGGAGAGAACAGAGTGAAACCTTAATATAAAAAACTGCTACGGTAGACGAACGCTTAAACCTAGAAGAACAAAATTTGGTGAGCCAAGTGAGATTTGTGTACTTGTCATTACCACCACGAATCATCAAGATTGGGTTAAAAAATATTTGCTGGTCTTACGGAACCTCGTAATTTCTTGGAAGCTTGGCAACCCCTTTCACTGAAAGTGCTTTTCCACAGTCTCTGCTTAGGGCTACTTGAAGAGGAAACAAATCATTGAGACAACATTGAGAACTCCTTTATTTTGTCAAGTTTCAAAGAGCTACTACAAACCAAGTTGGATTTAGAGTTCCAATTCATCTATCTATATAGGAGAGAACAGAGGGAAACCAAAAATTATAAACTGCTACTGTAAACAAACGCTTCAAACTAGAAGAACAAAATTTGGTTAGTCAAGTGGGACTTGTGTACCGATCATTACCACCAAGTATCATCAAGATTGGGTGAAAAAATATTTGCTGGTATTTCGGAAACTCGTTATTTCTTAGACGCTTGACAACCCCTCTCAATGAAAGTGCTTTTCCACAGTCCGAGCCTAGGGCTACTTGAAGAGGAAACAAACCATAGAGACAAAACTGAGAACTCCTTTATTTTGTCAAGTTTCAAAGAGCTACTACAACCATGTTGGGATTTAGAGTTCCAAATTCATCTATCTATATAGGAAAGAACACAGGGAAACCTAAATAAAAAAAACTGCTACTGTAAACGAACGCTTCAACCAAGAAGAACAAAATTGGTGAGCCAAGTGGGATTTGTGTACTTGTCATTAAAGCCAACTATCATTAAGATTGGGTGAAAAAATATTTGCTGGTATTTCGGAAACTCGTATTTCTTGGAAGCTTGGCATCCCCTTTCAATGAAAGTGCTTTTCCACAGTCTCTGCTTAGGGCTACTTGAAGAGAAACAAACCATAGAGACAAAACTGAGAACTCATTTATTTTTTCAAGTTTCAAAGAGCTACTACAAACCATGTTGGATTTAGAGTTCCAAATTCATCTATCTATATAGGAGAGAACAGAGGGAAACCTAAAATTATAAACTGCTACTGTGATCAAACGCTTCAAACTAGAAGAACAAAATTTGGTTAGTCAAGTGGGATTTGTGTACCGATCATTACCACCAAGTATCATCAAGATTGGGTGAAAAAATATTTGCAGGTATTTCGGAAACTTGGTATTTCCTTGAAGTTTGGCTACCCCTTTCAATGAAAGTGGTTTTCCACAGTCTGTGCCTAGGGCTACTTGAAGAGGAAACAAACCATAGAGACTAAACTGAGAACTTCTTTATTTTCTCAAGTTTCAAAGAGCTACTACAAACCATGTTTGATTTAGAGTTCCAAATTAATCTATCTATATAAGAGAACAGAATGAAAACTAAATATAAAAACTGCTACTGTAGACGATCGCTTCACCTAGAAGAACCAAATTTGGTGAGCCAAGTGGGATTTGTGTACTGATCATTACCACCAAGTATCATCAAGATTGGGTGAAAAATATTTGCTGGTATTTCGGAAACATATAATTTCTTGGAAGCTTGGCAACGTTTTTCAATGAAAGGGCTTTTCCGCAGTTTCTGCTTAGGGCTATTTGAAGAGGAAACAAATCATAGAGACAAACTGAGAACTACTTTTTTTGTCAAGTTTCAAAGAGCTACTACAAACCATGTTGGGTTTAGAGTTCCAAATTCATGTATCTATATAGGAGAAAACAGAGGGAAACCTAAATATAAAAACTGCTACTGTAGACGAACGCTTAAACCTAGAAGAACAAAATTTTCTGAGCCAATTGGGATTTGTGTCCTGTTCATTAACCCCAAGTATCATGAAGATTGGGTAAAAAAATATTTGCTGGAATTTCAGAAAATCGTTAAATCTTAGAATCTTGGAAACCCCTCTCAATGAAAGTGCTTTTCCACAGTCTTTGCCTAGGGCTACTTGAAGAGAAACAAACCATAGAGACAAACTGAGAACTCTTTAAATTTGTCAAGTTTCAAAGAGCTACTACAAACCATGTTGGATTTAGAGTTCCAAATTCATTTACCTATGTAGGAGAGAACAGAGGGAAACCTAAAAATAAAAACTGGTACTGTAAACTAACGCTTCATCCTGGAAGAACAAAATTTGGTGAGCCAAGTGGGATTTGTGTACTTGTTATTACCACCACGAATCATCAAGATTGGTTTAAAAAATATTGCTGGTCTTTTGGAAACTCGTAATTTCTTGGAATTTGGCAACCCCTTCAAATGAAAGTGCTTTTCCACAGTCTCTGCTTAGGGCTCCTTGAAGATAAAACAAACCATAGAGACAAAACTGAGAACTACTTTTTTGTCAAGTTTCAAAGAGCTACTACAAACCATGTTGGATTTAGAGTTCCAAATTCATCTATCTATATCGGAGAGAACAGAGAGAAACCTTAATATAAAAACTGCTACTGTAGACGAACACTTAAACCTAGAAGAACAAAATTTGATGAGCCAAGTGGGATTTGTGTACTGATCATTACCACCAAGTATCATCAAGTTTGGTTGAAAAAATATTTGCTGGTATTTCTTCTTAGAAGCTTTGCAACCCCTATCAATAAAAGTGCTTTTCCACAGTCTGTGCCTAGGGCTACTTGAAGAGGAAACAAACCATAGAGACAAAACTGAGAACTCCTTTATTTTGTCAAGTTTCAAAGAGCTACTTACAAACCATGTTGGATTTAGAGTTCCAAATTCATCTATCTATATAGAAGAGAACAGAGTGAAACCTAAAATTAAAACTGCTACTGTAAACGAACGCTTCAACCTAGAAGAACAAAATTTGGTGAGCCAAGTGGGATTTGTGTACTTGTCATTACCACCAAGTATCATCAAGTTTGGGTGAAAAAATATTTGCTGGTATTTCGGAAACTCGTAATTTCTTGGAAGCTAGAAAACCCTTTTAATGAAAGTGCTTTTCCACAGTCTCTGCTTAGGGCTACATGAAGAGGAAACAATCCATAGAGACAAAACTGAGAACTACTTTTTTGTCAAGTTTCAAAGAGCTACTACAAACCATGTTGGATTTAGAGTTCCAAATTCTTCTATCTATATAGGAGAGAACAGAGGAAAACCTAAATATAAAAACTGCTACTGTAAACGAAGACTTGAACCTAGAAGAAAAAAAATTGGTGAGTCAAGTGGGATTTGTGTACGGATCATTACCACCAAGTATCATCAAGATTGGGTGAAATAAATATTTGCTTTTTTTTTTTGAAACTCGTTATTTCTTGGAAGCTTGGCAACACCTTTCAATGAAAGTGCTTTTCCAAAGTCTGTGCCTAGGGCTACTTGAAGGGAAAACAAACCATAGAGACAAAATTGAGAACTCCTTTATTTTGTCATATTTCAAAGAGCTACTACAAACCATGTTGAATTTAGAGTTCCAAATTCATCTATCTATATAAGAGAGAACAGAGTGAAACCTACAAATAAAAACTGCTACTGTAGACGAACGCTTCAACCTAGAAGAAAGATATTTGGTCAGCCAAGTGGGATTCGTGTACTAATCATTACCACCAAGTATCATCAAGTTTGGGTGAAAAAATATTGCTGGTATTTCGGAAACTCGTAATTTCTTGAAGCTAGAAAACCCCTTTTAATGAAAGTGCTTTTCCACAGTCTCTGCTTAGGGCTACATGAAGAGGAAACAAACCATAGAGACAAAACTGGGAAATACTTTATTTTCTCAAGTTTTAAAAAGAGCTACTACAAACCATGTTGGTTTTAGAGTTCCAAATTCATCTATCTATATAGGGGAGAACAGAGTGAAACGTAAATATAAAAACTGCTAATGTAGACGAATGCTTAATCCTAGAAGAACACAATTTGGTGAGCCAAGTGGGATTTGTGTACTGATCATTACCACCAAGTATCATCAAGATTGGGTGAAAAAAATATTTGCTGGTGTTTCTTAAACTCCTTATTTCTTAGAAGCTTGACAACCCCTCTCAATGAAAGTGCTTTTCCACAGTCTGTGCCTAGGGCTACTTGAAGAGGAAACAAACCATAGAGAATAAAAATTAGAACTCCTT